>NC_046665.1:114691236-114730091 GCF_010883055.1 Belonocnema kinseyi | reverse complement strand
CTAATTACGAATCTGGCATCCGTTGAACTCTATCGCTTCAGGTTCAAGGTCATTTGAAGGTCATTTGAAGGTCAAATCGAGAAAACCGGTAAAAAAATTTTTAAAAAATATGTTATAGGTTTTTGGGGTCGCTGATTACGAACCTGGTGTCATGACCTTGAACCTGACGCGATAAAAGTCAAAGGACGCCAGATTTGTATTCGGCGACCCCGAAAACCATAGTAAACCCGAGCTAACCTCAGAATACATGTTTAAGAGTGTCAAATCTCTCGAAAATACAGTTGGTGGGTAGTGGTGTTTCCTATATTTGTAGGGGTGGCTGGGGGGTGGAGGGTATTCCGTTTAGCGTGCAATCGACTCGGGATACTTATAAGATACTACCATGATTTTTTCAGATTTTTTGGTCCAAAAATAAATTATGCCAAAAACCGGCCTTACCGACCCTCCCCCTTGCCAGTAAGTCTACTTTCCACCTTTTGTAATAATAATAATAACATTTAACAAAAATAATTGTTTAAATAAATTATTATTCTTCATAACTACCCTATCCCTTATTAATGCTAGATGATTGCGGCTTTTCTGAAATTTCCGATATTTGCTATTTTTTCACTTAGAGCGAAGTACTTATTAATTCAAATAAACAGAAATAATTGTTTAAACAATTTATTATCATTTTAAATAATATTTTCTTGGAATAATGCTAAAAATTTCCGATTTTTTCTAACATATTCAAGATTTTATCCACTTTTCACTAAGAGTGAAGTAAAAATTAATCAAAGTTGGCAGAAATATTTGTTTAAATAATATGCTATTATTTGTAACAATATTCTATTTGAATAATGATAGAAAGTTGCGATTTCTTCTGAAGGTTTTCACTTTTTGTCTATTTTCCACTTTTATGGTGGTAACAAATACTAACGTTTCACAAAAATAATTGTTTAATCTAATTATTATTGTTCATTACTATCCTATCTCTTATTAATGCTAGATGATTGCGGCTTTTCTGAAATTTCCGATATTTGCTATTTTTTCACTTAGAGCGAAGTACTTATTAATTCAAATAAACAAAAATAATTGCTTAAACAATTTATTATCATTTTAAATAATATTATCTTGGAATAATTCTAAAAATGTCCGATTTTTTCTAACATATTCAAGATTTTATCCACTTTTCACTAAGAGTGAAGTAAAAATTAATCAAACTTGGCAGAAATATTTGTTTAAACATAATACTAGTATTTGTAACAATATTCTATTTGAATAATGATAGAAAGTTGCGGTTTTTTCTGAATTTTTTAAGGTTTTGTCTATTTTCCACTTTTATTGTGGTAACAAATACTAACGTTACACAAAAATAATTGTTTAATCTAATTATTATTGTTTATAACCATCCTCTCCTATATTAATGCTAGATAATTGCGGCTCTTTCTAAATTTTTTTCAATATTTGTTATTTTCCACTTAAAGTGAAGTACTGATTGATTCAAGCTAACAAAAATAATTGTTTAAACAAATTATTATTATTTTAAATAATATTATCTTTAAATAATGCTAAAAGGTTGCTTTTTTCTACAATATCCAAGTTTTCATCCTTTTTTACTTATAGCGAGTTGAAAATCAATTAAATTTATCAAGTATATTTGTTTAAAACGTTTATTATTGTTTTTAATAATAATGTGTTCAAATAATCCTCGAAAATTGACGTTTCATCTGAAATATGGAACATTTTTTCCACTTTTTTCTTAAAGCGATTTTTAAATAATACTATTCAAGAAAAATAATTGTTTAAATAACTCATTATTTTTCATATATTATGCTCTCCTATAATAATGCTAGATGATTGCGGCTTTTTCTAAAATTTTCCACATTTTGACTACTTTACACTTACGAGTGAGGTACTAGTTAATTCAAGTCAAATACCATAATTGTTTGAACAATCTATTATTCTATTTAACAATATTATTTTTAAATAATTCTAAAATGTTGTAATTTTTCTGAAATAATGAACTTTTTGTCCACTTTTCACTTAGAGCAAAATAAAAATTATTAAAATTCATCAAAAAATAAGAATGATAAATTGTTATTAAATTTGGGTTGTTTACTTAAATTGTTATTTATAAATTGTAATAGCTTATAAGTATCTTCTTTTATAATTATGCTAGATAGTTGCCTTTTTTCTGAAATTATCCATTTTTCTTCAACTTGTCACTTAGTGGGGTAATTATTAATGCAATTTACAAACATAATTGTTTAAAAGGTTTTCTATTAACTAATTCTCATAACTGACCTCTTTGAAATAATGGCTACAAAGTAGCGGTGTTTTCTGAAATTGTTGACTTTGCTTTTTGCTTCTTAGTTATGTTATAAACAAAAAACAAATTTAAATTGAATTTAAAATGAAATTAAAATTTCAACAAAAATATTTATTTTCAATCAAATGGGATAAATTGTTAAGCAAAAAATATGAATTTTCAACGAGAAATGTAATAGAAAATTGTCTTTTCAACTTAAAAAATTAACTTTAAAATATATTTTTTTTTTAATTCCAAATCATTTCCAAAAAAGACTAGACGACTAAGAGGTAATTTTTTTATTTTGCAGAATTTAGAAGAAAAAAACTGAGGGAAAATCGAATTTTTAAACAAAATGTAGATTTTTTTAAGATTTCAAAATAAAATTTTGAGATTTTCAAAGATTCTAAAATATTTCAAGATGACAAAAAAATTAGCGAACATTTATAGAAAAATGTGCTTGACTTTTTATTTTTAAAAATCAGTTTAAAAAATATATATTTAAAAGAAACATTAGTTTGTAAAAAAACTCATTTTTTGTAATTCAATATTTCAGTTAAAAATGTATCTCTTAATTTGATAATTTAACTATTTTGGTTAAAAATTGATAGCTCTTGTTAAAAAAGAATTTTTTGTGTGAAAATTAATCTTTTTGTCTGCAAATGTAACTTTTGAATTTTGGATCAAAATTGAATTTTTCCAATTTAAAATTCTACTATTTGGATAAAAGTTAAAACGCTTTGTTAAACATTTATTTTTTATCAAAAGATTATTAAAAATTAACCTATTTTGTTGAAACTTTTTTTTGGTTGTTTAAAATTCGTCTTTTTTGGCAGAGAAATAACGTTTAAAGTTAAACTACTTTGTTAAAAATTATTTTTTGTTGTTGCAAATATAGCATTCTTGTTGAAAATTCATAACCTTGATCGAAAATTTTAATATTTGGCTTAAAATTCGTTTCTCTAATGTTTTAAAATTTATATTTTTTATTGATAATTTAAATTTTTTATTTTTCATTAAAATTGGTGTTTTTTAGTTCAAAATTCGTTTTTTTCGGTACATAAATAAATTCTTTTAGTCATTTTCTCATTTCGGTTAAAAAATTCAACCTTTTGCTAATAATTTATACATTAGAATTGAAAATTTAAATGTTTCATTGAAAATTCGTGTTTTGGCTTTAAATATCAATAATTCAGATCAATACTTTTTTCTCACTGTTTGGTTGTAAAATTCAACTTTAAAATAAAAAAATGAACTACTTCGATCGAAATTTGTTTTTGTTTTTTCCTCCGAAGATTCATAATTTTAGTTGAAAATTTTTCTGGTTGGTAAAAAAATAAACTATTTTTTAGAAAAGTTCTTTTTTTTATCGGAAATTTATCTTTTTATTTAATAGTTGAAGTACCCAATTGAAAATTCATTTTTTTTGGTTACAGATTCAGCATTTTCTTTGCAAATTCATCTCTTTGGTCGAAAATTTTATTAGTTTATTTAAAACTCGTTTCCTTTTTGTCGAAATTTTTTTTTTCACAAAAATAATTAAATAAATAAATTACTTAATAATCTTATTAATATTTTTCAACCTTTTTATCAATATTTTTTAATTCAGTATATTTGCTTGAAAGTTAATCTTTTATAGTTGAAAATTCAACTATTTCTGGAAACTGTATTTATGTTTTCTTAAAATTCAGCCTTTTTTGTTGTCTTTTTTTAGATTAAGTAATCAACTTTTTTGTTGTTAATGTAATTATTTTGTTGAAAATTTAATCCTTTAGTTGGAAATTGAACAATTTCGTTAAAATTCATTTTTATTGAAAATTCAATCGAAGTTTAATAATTTTTTTCCTAAAAATTCGACCATTTTATTTAAAATTCATTTACTTTCTTAAAAATTCAACTGTTTTGTTTTTAAGGCACATTTCGATTGATTTATGTTTTTCATCGCTAAAAAAACTCATTCAACGTTCTTATTGAAAAATCGGACTTTTAACTTAAAAATTTATCTTTCATAGAAGAAAAGTCATCATTTTCAGTTGAAATAAATAAATTAAAAACTTTCAAATTTTAATTAAACATTGTTTTTATTTTGTTCACAAAATATTATATGTTAAAAATGTAACAAGCTTCAAAATTTTGATCTTTGCATATTAATAATCAGAGCGAATGAATAATGAGTCAGGAAAAAATCAGAATATTTTGAAACTGAAATTTTGCAGCAACATTTTTATATCTTTTGTTTTTACTTTTGGAAGATTTAATAACAAAAAATATTTTAAAATTATTCGGAATGTATAAGGTTTTTCCTTATAAATACCCTGAAGTTGAATTTTCACTCAGGATGTGTCTTTGCAACTAAACCAGACATTTTCGATTTTATAATTCTCAAAATAGCAACAACTTTAACTTTTCCATCTGCATTTCTCCACAGTCTCTGTCCAAGTTTTCTCTGAAAAACAGGTTCTGCAGAAGGAAAAGGATATGACAGAAATAACAAATAATCTCTATTTTAATTTCAAGAATCTAATGCAAACTTTTATCTCAGTTTGCCATAAAAATGGGCACGTAATGAATTATTTGTCTTATTATAATTATTAATAAATAATTAATGATGACTTTCATCCCGAACAAACGTCTTATAATGTAAAACTGAGCTTAAAGTAACGCCTTAAAAATATTTTTATTTATTAATAATAATTACGTATAAATAATCATTTTTTCTCATAAGACGAAGTGAAGAATATATATTTTCTATCTTTTTTCTGACTTTTTGCAGTATTTTTTTAAATTGAATTTATAAAATCGCTCGGTTTGGTTTTGGTTTTAATCGGTGTAGGAAATTTCATTTTTATTTTTAAATATACATATTAGAACATAATTTTAATACAAAATTTTGTTTTGATACCATTGAGGGTGGACAACAATTTTTTTTTTTACTTATTTGTTATAAAAGTTAAGGCACACAAATAGAGCGTAGCGTAAAATAAAAATTACGAAAAATAAATCATCCTGAGAAATTTTTGTTCGTATAAAAAAAATGGTTTTGTTGATTTATTTTTAAATTATTCGTATAATTGAAAAATTGTTAAAATAGAAGTTGTAGGTCTCTACAAAATACACGCTTTCCGTTGTGCACATTTAAAACAATAGAAATGAATTTTTTTAAATATATTTGTTTCTCAATCAATGCTGACAATTTGTTTGCGATTACGTATCGACAATTGCAGCCCTTTTTACAGAAAAATACAAATAAATAAAATAATTTAGAGGAAATTAGAACTTTTCTCAATTATTTAAACGAATTTTCTACTTTTTGTTGTTTTTTTTAATATTTTTATATTCAATTGTAGTTTTAATATTTTATGTATATTATTGTCTTAGGTCGAAATAAAATTAATCTTTAAAAATATAAATTATTAGTATATAAATAATGATAAATAATGGACTTTCCTGTTATTCATGCTGGTATTTATGGCATTTAAGTGAAGCTTCCTGTAAGAATGTTTCAACTAGTGATTTAAAGAAAAAAGTTTATTTGACAGATATAAAAAAAAATATCTTGATAATTTAAAAAATCTTATTTTGTTTTAAAGTTGTTGAAATTTTATAATCTAGCTAAAATTTAAAAATTTGGCTTCCAAATCTTCTACATTTTTTTCCGAAAGTTTCGACAATTATTTGAAATATTTTGAAATCTTTTTCAATTTGCTCTTTAAATCAGTAAAAAAAATATTTGGGTAAAATTGCTTTATATTAATATAGAAATGATATTAAATAACAGTAATACTTAATAAGTAAACATTAACCATTGTTATAACAAATTATTGTGAAATGTTGATTTTTTTTTAATATTTCAAAAATCAATTTTTTCTAGTAATGTTAAAAGAATATTTAAAAAGAGAACAGAAAATTTCAAAATATTTTAAAATTCGTCGAAAAAGAATCTGGATGCCATTAAGGTTTTTTCCAAATTGGATAGGCTGTCTAAAAATTTGGGAAAAAATCTGAATAATTGTAAAAGATATTTATAAGTTTTGAAAAAATTTCTAAAATATTTTGAGTTTGAAAAAATATCGAAAAAATGTAAATTCTGGAAGATTTCAAAATAAAATTGTGAAGTTTTTAAAAGAATATTAAAAGTTTAAGACACTAAAAATTTGTTCTAGAGGTTCTTGGGTAAACGAAAAATTGTGTGTTAAAAAAAATAATTTTAAGAGAATATTGAGAGATATTTCAAGTAATTCGCAAAACTGTCAAAAAAGGCATTTTGAAGAATTTGAAATGGAATTTTGAAGCCGTTTACGGACTTTGAAAGATTCCAAGGTAATTTAAAAATATTTCTAGCATTTCTAAAATTTTTTTATGATTTTTGATTGAAAAAAAAATTAATTTTCAAATTATATTTTAAAAGATTTGGAAAAAGATAAAAAAAAACAAAAAGAATCTGAACGATTTTAAAACAATAATTTTATTTTAAAATTTTTTTAAAAATCAGCATAATGACGCATCATTTAATAAGTTATTACAACTATTTAGAATTTTTCAAACGATTAAAAAATAATGTTAAGTTTAAAAAAAATTATAATTTTTTCAAAAAAGTTTTGATTAAAAATTCAATTTCCGAGTTAAAAATTGCACCCCTTTATTAAAAAATATTTTTTTCATATGTTATTTTAGTTAAAAAGTCATTTTTAAAAAATTAATCTTGCTTCAAAAATAAACTATTAAGTTAAAAATTCGTCTTTTTTAATAAATTAAAAAATTTTCTTAGTTGAAATTTCCTTTTTTTTTGTTAAAAATGCATATTTAACTGTTGAAAATCTAAATTTTTTATACAAGATTCGTATTTGGCTTGATAGTTCAAAAATTTGGAATAATTTTTTATTCATGTTTGACTGAAATATTTTCAATTATTGAACATTTGCCTTTTTGTTTGGGAAATTCGATTTCTGGGTTGAAAATCGAACTATTTTGTTAAACATTAATTTTTCTTAATTGCTTGAAAATGCAACAATTTAGTTGAAAATTTTTGTCTGGTTAAAAAATAAACTATTTTGTTTAAAATTTGTCTTTGTTTGTAGAAAATTAAGATTTCCGGATTAAAAATTCGACTGTTTTGTTAGAAAATAATTCTATTTGTTTTCATCTTTGAAGGTTAAAAATACAACTATTTTCTTTGAAATTAATCTTTTATTTAAAATTCAACTTTTTGATAAAATACAAATAAATACATTAATTTACAGAAAATTATAAATTTTCTAAATTAATCGGATAAGTTTTGTACTTTAGTATTTTTTGTATTTTATTAGTTTTAATATTTTATAAGAAAGTATTAAAAAATTGACAATTGTTGTATCCAAAAAGTTTTTCTTTATCAACGTAGGGTAATGAAATATTTTTAAAAATATACGTCGAATGAAAAGAAATATTTTAATGCAAACATTTTAAATGCTAATATTTTCATGTTAAATAAAAAATAAAAATAAAAAATATACAACAAAACTGGAAAAAAAGTACAAAATTGTACAAAGTTCGTATGAATTATGGACTTTCCTTCAACATTTGTTGTGATATATTGCATTTAGTTCCAGCTTCCTCTAAAAATGTTTTTAGTTTTTTTCAAACCTTTTAACAAAACTTTTTCAGTGCGGGATTTCACGACAATTTTTTATTGGACAGAAGTGAAAAATAATATCTATTTTAATTTTAAAAAACCTTGAGCAGAAATTTATGTCCATTTTGTCATAAAAATAATAATAATAACATTATTTATCTTAATATTGATGGGTCAATTAATGTCTAACAGAAATTATATCGCCAAGCATTTTTGGTCGTAAAATTTTTATTTTTCTTATTTCGTTGTTACAATTTTTTTAAAGTTTAGGTAAAAAGTTTAGTTTAGTCCAAAACAGTAATTATTTTCAATTATTGAAGTTTCGATGCTATTTGATAAACTCCTAGTTTCCTCATTTTTTAAAAATAAAAAACATCAACAATGTCAAAATTTTTATTCTGATATTGTTTTTGGAATATCTCCCGAGCATTCAAAGCCTATAATGAAAAAAAGTCTGGAGAGCTCTGTTTGACCTAAAGAATTTTTTAACTAACTTTTGAACATATGTTTTTCAAAATTAAAAAAAAAAATTATTTGCACATTTCTTTTTAACTACTTATTTCAAAATAAGATTTAAAAACTCAAAAATATGGAAAAAATATTAAAAATGTGTTTTTATTTTCAAAAACCGGCGAAATTTTATTTTTATTGCATGCCCCCCCCCCCCCCGAGTTTTAACTCCCTAATAATTGACATATTCTTGAAAACTTTTTATCTTATTTTTTGCAAATAAAACAAAAATTACGTGTCCTATCAAAAAATAAATTATGAAAAATTTGTAACTCTTTTTGTTATGAGCAATTTTTGTGAATTCATTTGTCCAAAATTTTTTTTTACGATTAAAACCAAAACAACGTGTTCCATCAGAAATGATTATTAATCAATTTTAAGCTCTTTTTTTGTATAAAAAAACTTTTGTCGAATTTATCTTTTTTTAGCTTGAGTCGCTTGTCCAAAAATTTAATTTTTCAATTTTTAATATTGTTTTTTACGAATAAAACAAGAACTATGCATCTTATTAAAAAATTATTTATTACAAATTTTTATCTCTATTTGTCTAAGCAACTTTTGTCTTGCTATTTTTTTAGCAGCTTTTCTCGTTTGTTAAAAAATTTATTAATTTTTTATTTTTAATGTTGGTTACAAAATTTGTCGTCTTTCAACTTTTTTTTAATTTTGCATAGTTTGACCGTAAAATACAATTTTTTATTTCTTATTATTTTTTTGTGCGATAAAAATTGGATTTTTTTTTTAATTCAAGAAGTTGTTATGGTAAGCTTTTAGATAATATGATAAATAACTGGTTAACGATCCCGATATTTCTTTTTTGTACCTAAAAGCGTGTGCCAAAGACTAACTTTAGAAATTATTTATATAAAAAGATATACAAATTCCGTAAACTTTAGAGCATATATTACGAGATTAAAATGTAACAAATTTAAATGAGATTAAAATCAAATTTAAAATTTTATTTATTGTCCAATAGTCAAATTAATGTGCAGAATTCCTAAAAATAAAACTAAGAATCCAACTACCAAATTTGGACAACCACCATGAAATTTTCCTATTGAAATTTAAGAAAAAATAAAATGTTTTTTCTTCAAAATTAAATAAAATAATTTTGGACAAAAATGAAATCTCTTTGGAAAAAAAATAAAAAAGAAGAAAGAAAAATGAAAAAGCAACCAACCAATTCCCTTTCCTTTTCTTTTTTATTTTTATTATTGTCAAATCAGAACAACAAAAACATTCGTAAAAAATAAACACCAACGTTTCAGCAATCAAATTGCACCCTTATCAAGGCAAAGTAAAATAATTTAATAACAAATTAAAAAAAAAAAATTTCAAACCAGATAGGTACTGCGGCAAAACTGCGATGCTCTCTTCCTGACACCCGAGAATTAAAAAAAATTCTTGATTTTTGGGTGTCAGGAAGTACTCGGAAATACCAAAAATTTATCCTCATGACTTTTTTCTATAAAAAGAAAATTATTAAAGTTAGAGCATTTTCAAAATCCAAAGAAAATTAATTAATTAATATTTTAAGGCAAAGAGCGCATGATATGAAAAAAGTTCAGAAAAGAAAATCATTAATTTTAGAAAGCCCTAAAATATTATGATAACAAATTTTTTAATTTAGTCAAAAAGTTAAAAACTCAACATTTGATCGTACCAAAAATAATAAAAAATCCAAAAATTCAATTTTTTGGACAAACTATGCAATTCCGAAAAAATTTATTAAGCTAAAATTGCGCGCCCTGGAAAGATCTACAAATTTTTTATCAATCACTTTTTGACAGGGCGCATAGTTTTGGTTTTTAGTTTTAAAAAACAACACTAAAAATAAAAAAATAAAAAAATTGTGGACTAACGACACAAGCTACCAAACAAATGAGACAAAATTTGTTTATCCAAAAAAGAGCTACACATATTTGATAATTATTTTTTATAGAATGCTCAGTTTTTGGTTTTATGCGTAAAAAAACAATAAAAATAAAAAAAGTTAATATTTTGACAAACGACACAAGCTATGAAAAAAAAAAATTTATATTTTGGCGTTGAAAAACGAACTAAATATTTTCAGGATAAAAGTTCAGCTTTAGAAAAACGTGTCGTTTTTTATTAAAAATTCATCTGTTTTAGTACAAATTTCATCTTTCATTGATAAAGTTAAAGATGCAACTATTTGATACAGAATTCAACTATTTTTTTTATATTTTCATCATTTTTCGTGGAAAAAAATCGTCTTTTTGTATCGAAAATTCATTTTTTTTGTAGAAGTTCATTTTTTATTTAAAAATTAAGCTATAATTTTGAAATTTAAAAAAATTAAAATTCATCTAGTTTAAAAGAAATTTTATCTTTTTTGGGATATAAATGCAAATATTTGGTAGATAATTCAACAATTTTGTTGAAAAGTCCTTTTCTTTGGTTGAAAATTCGTCTTTTCGGATTAAAACTTAAATTTTTTGGTAGATATCTATTTATTGTTCAAAAATTCATATTTTGATCGTGAAAAGTAAATTAAAATCTTTTTTTTTCAACAGATAATTCAACTATTTTTTTAAATTTATCTTTTTGATTTGAAAATTCATTGGATTTGTTAAAAATATCATTTTTTAGATAAAAATTCTACTTTCTGCTTAAAAATTCTTCTTTGTTTGTGCATTCAAGTATTTTGTTTAAAGGATTTGGTGGATTCGATTTGTTAAGGAATCTTTTTTTTCTCTGAAAGATTTATAATTTTGTTTGAAAATTCATCTCTGGTTGCAATTTTATCTTTTATGGTTAAAATTAATCTCTTTTAACTGAAAATTCAACTACTTGGGTAAAATTCAAAACACATCGTTAAAAATTTATTTTTTTGATTGAAGGCTTATGTCTTTGGTTGAAAATTTAACTCTTTAATGAAACAACCTTTTTTGTTTAAAATTAATTTTTTATCTGAAAATGTTACTTTTCTATTTTTTAGATTGATCTTTTTTAGTTGAAAATTCTTCTCTTTTGGTAAAGAATAATTTTCTTGGTTTGCAATTTAATTTTTGTTTCGTAAAAATGCATCAGTTTTGTGAAAAATTATTTTTCGCTGAAAAATCATATTTTTTGTTTGAAAATTCAATTTTTGTTGAGAAAATTCGTCTTTTGGCTTAAAAGTTAACAGTTTAGATATAATTTTATTTCTATCTTGAGTGAAAAATCTTCATTTGTTTAACATTTTTCTTTTTGGTTAAAATTTTTGTTTGTAAATCTCATCTTTTTGGATTGAAATATAAACTATGACCCTTTTTTTATTTATTGACAATTTATCTTTTAAGGTTACAAATTCAACTATTATGTTCAAATTTTCATTATTTTGTCGTAAATTTAAGTATTTTGTTAAAAAGCCATCTTTTATTGTAGTAACTACATTTTTTTTCAAATAAATTAATAAATTTGGATATTTTAATTTTGTAACTAGCAAAAAATTTCTAGAAACTGAAAATTACGTTCAGTTATAGAAAATTAATCCTTTTTTATTATAAATCCATCAATTTGATATCAAATGAAAATGTCTGGTATAAAATCAAACTATTTGATTAAAAATATTTTTATTTTGAAAATTCTACTCTTTTCTAGATAATTCGTATTTTTGGCTTCAAAAATCCAGAATTCGGTTGGAAGTCGATGTATTACATTGGAACTTCGTGATTTTTTTAGTTAAAAATTAAATTTTGTAACCTTCGCTGGAATGTTGATGATTTATCATTTGAAAATTCAGCTATTTTTTAGGAAATTATTGTATTTTATTGAAAATTCGTCGTTTTTTGTTGTATACAACTTCTTGAAAATTACATTTTTCTTAAATTTTTTTTCAACTCTTTTGCCGATAATTGGTTATTTTGACTTCAAACTTTAGCAACATGCTTTAAAATTCATGTATTTCGTTTAAAGTTTTGTTTGAAAATTTTTTTTTTATAATTCGAAAATTCCACTATTTTGTTGAAATTTCGCGTTTCATTGTTTGAATTAAATTTCTTCAGAATTAGCTATTTTAAATTACCTTTTCAAAGTGAAAATTGAACATTTCAATTTCGGGTTAAAAATGTATGTTTTATTGGTTGAATTTTACTGGTTGAATTTTATTGGTTGAAAATTCTTTCTTTTTTTTCTTTTTTTTTTTTGAAAATTAATTTTCACGTAGATAAACTTTTATTTTTCGGCCTGCTGGCCTTAAAAAATCGGCTTGCTTACACTTCCATTTTTTACAGAATTTCATTACAATTACGCCTTACAATGTCCCATCCATTCACACATTATAACTAATCCGCTCGCTCCTATAGCGTAAACTTCCTCGCTGCGCCTCACCTGGCCTCGCACGCATTTCGCTCTTTTGTCGCTCTGCCTCGCATTACCAGCCTCTGTCTACGCGGCTAGCACCTAATACTTAACTATTATTCACAATATTTACATTTCTCTTACATCTACTTCCTCTCCTATTTACAATATTTCCTTCCCCATTCCTCTTCCTCCTTCCTTCTCTTCTTCTCTATCTTACCCAACACCCCCTTCACCCATGCTACTATCCTTTTGTCACCCCTTTCATGCAACAATACCTCCATGCTTATCCCCTCCTTTCCACCTCTTCAAATTCCTCCAACCAATTCTCCAATTTTGCATTCCCCTTCCCAGACAATTCACACATTCTCTTTTCTCTAGAAAGCCAGAACCTATTATACTTCTCCATGCAACCGCACCTCATTCTCGCTATAAGTTCCTGACTTCCTTGCTCTCCTTTCTTACACAAATATTGCGCTCTCTCCCTTGGCATAATCCACACATAGTTTCCATTATACCTTGACTCTCTTATTCTCTCCTCTCCTTCTGCCTTCTCTTTCTCCATGCCATTCTTTTGAACCAACTCATATACCTTCCTTCCTTCCTCGTGCATTCTGCTAACTTCATCCATCTGCAATCCATTCGTTCTGAAATACCTTTCCCCTTCCACCTCCATCTTTGCACTACTACGTCTGTTGTCCTTCTCCCATTAACACTCCCTAACCAATTTACTTCCCCCCTGTTCCAAAAATTTCTCCTCATATTTACACGCTCGACTCCCTGTTATAGTCCCTAAACTCGTTCATGCTGTCTTCCTCCTCACAATATAGTTCGGCGTATTCCTTGCCAACCCCAGTATCCGCTTTACATACCTCTCCTGCACGCTATTTACCTCCTCACTTACCTTCCAACCCCACACCTCCACTCCGTAAAATAAGACACTCATCACTAGCGAATCAAACAATTTCATTCTCCTTTCAAAATCATCTGCGAACAATCTCTTCCCCAGCCCTCACACCTGCCTCATCACCATATTTGCCCTTCGAACTCTCTCTTTTATATGACCATCCACTCCCACATTTCTTCGAAACAGGAAAGCCAGGTACACAAACTCTTTCACCTCCAGTACCGCTTTTCCCTTCCATTTCCACTCCCCTCTCCCATCTCTCCCACCTCCTTTTCTGAACACCATAACCTTTGACTTGTCCGCATTTAACTCTAACCTATTCTTGTCCAAGTATCGTCTTAACCCCTTCATCATCTCCTTTAAAGCCTCTTCGCTCTTTGCCAACACCACTATGTCATCTGAATATGCGAGTGACCATATTCTGACTCCTCCTACCCTAACTCCTCCTACTAGTCCGGCCACTAGCTTACTTTCCATATCCGCGATCAAAATTGCAAAAAGCGTTGAGCTGAGCGGGCACCCTTGCCTCAACACCCTATCCATCCAGAATCCCTCAAAGATTTCCTTCCCTCCTCTCACTCTATCTTTCTTCTCCTCATATACCTCCCTTACCCTCTCGATCAGGCCCTTCTTCACTCCCATTTCTTCCATTTCCTCTCACAACCTCCCCCTATCCACTGACGGGAACGCGCTCTTTAGATCTACAAAAAACGCGTACACTTTGGCACCCTTTTTGGTTAATTCTCTATCCACCACGTGTTGCAAGACGTAAATATTGTCAACAGTCCTCCTTCTCTCTCTAAAGCCCGCCTGCGTCTCCGGCAATATTCCTTTCCCCTCAACATACTTTCGCAGCCTATCTGCTAACACCATCGCGTATATTTTTTATGCAGTATTCATGAGCGTAATTCCTCTATAGTTTTTCTGCCT
Organism: Belonocnema kinseyi; assembly: GCF_010883055.1. Lineage (NCBI taxonomy): Eukaryota > Metazoa > Arthropoda > Insecta > Hymenoptera > Cynipidae > Belonocnema > Belonocnema kinseyi. Next base: position 114,715,538 of record NC_046665.1, on the reverse strand, counting down.
CTCCCTATCCCCTTTCTTATACAGTGGTACGATCAACCCCTCTCTCCACCCTCTTGGGAATCCCTCCTCCCTCCATACTTTTTTCACTACCCCCTTCAGCCTCTGCCTTATTTCTTGTGTGCCAAACAGCCACGCTTCGTTCTCTACCCCGTCCATCCCTGCTGCCTTCGATTTTTTCAACTGCCCTATCTGCTTCTCTATCTCCTCCTCGTTCAGCTCCTATTCATCTACCTCTCTGTTTCTCCTAATCCCCTTATTTCTCTTTCGAGTATCTGACCCGTGAAATGAATCCTTAAAAAATTTCCTCCATTCGCCGCTCCCTATCTTCTCGCTTATCCCCACTTTACTTTTCCTAAACCTATTAATTATTTTTCACACGTCCCCTTCTATCTTAACACTTCTCAACTCCTCTCCCAGCTCTTTTTCTTTTTCCTGCTCTTTCTTCTTACACTTCTCCCTAAACTCCTTCCTGATTTCTACGTACTCCTCCTTTTTCGCGGTTCCTTCTTCTTCCTGTACTTCCTTTTCACCTTTCTTTTCATCATTTTACATTCCCTATCCCACCACGGCTTTACCATTCCTTTCTTCTTTTTCCTAAATACCTTCTTTTGCACACAACCTTTCACTTTCTCTTGTAGATCCTCCCATATCTCGTCTACAAACTCCCCCTCAAAGCTTACGTTGCTCAACTGCTCCTGATATTTCTCTATCCCCTCCCTCGTCCATGACACTCTCTCCTCTAACGACCGTTCTTCCCCGCCCTGCCTTTCGGCCGCCTCACTCTGTATCCACAAACTAAATAGCTAATGGTCTGATTCCACTATTCCTTCCACTGCGAATTTCTCTATCTCCTTAAACCCTTGCATATTCATAATCACGTAGTCTCTCACCGATACACCCCTTTCACTCACATACGTGTATTCTCCCTCTACGCCCCCTTTTGTTATAACATTCGCCACCGCCCACCCTCTATCCTCCATCCAGTCTCTTAGAATCTCCCCCTCTTTATTTATTATTTTATCCTTTGATTTTCTTTTAAAGCTCTCCCCTTCCTGTTACATGCCCCCTCGCCGCCCAATTCTTGCATTAAAGTCTCTCCCTATTACCACCATACTCTTATCTCTCTCTCCTAGTAAGTTTTCTACTCTTTTTTTAATCATTTCCCTTCCATCCTCATTGTAGACAGTCTCAAACTTATACATCACCCCTCCTATCTTTACAGCTCTTATTTTCACGCCCTCCCCTACTTCCTCTCCATGAACTTCTTCCTCTAATCTATCCCTAACCCCTGTTATAATTCCCCCACTAGCCCTTCCTTTCCTTTTTACCTTGAACTCCTCCTGTAGCCTCTACCTATATCCCCTTGGCAACCTTCGCTCTACTCTATTCCATTCCTTTCTCTCTACCCACGTCTCTACCAGTCCAATCAGATTAAATTCCTAAATATACCTCCAGAAGTCCTCATCTTTCTTCTTTACCCCTGCTACGTTCCAGTACAACACTTTTAACATTCCTCCACCCTGCTTTACTCCCACCCCTCTACTTTCCCCGAAACAAATTCTCCTGCACTTCCTTCAACATCTCCTTCTTCTCGTCTCATACCCACATTTTCTCGTCTAATTTCATTTTCCGATACCCTCCCTTCAATGCTCTCTCTTCGCTCCTCTCCTTCCTAGCCCTGTCATTTAGCATTCTCTGAACATCCCTTTCCTTCCTCGTCAAATCTTGATCGATAAAAACCTTATTGTCCTTCATCCTATTTTTGTTACGCATTATCCCCAATTTTTCTTCCTAGCTCTTCAATTCCACCACCGCCACTTCATTCTCCTTTCTCGTCTCCATCTTAACTTTCCCTACCTTGCCTTTAACCCACCCTATGCTCTGTGGTAGCGCTTCCACCCCGTCCCTCTTTTCCCCGCTCTTGAGCTTCAATCCTCTTATCACTATAATATTTCTCCTATCTGCCTTCTCTTTTCTCTCCATTCTCAACTCAGTTGCCCTTATTCTTTCCCTATCCGCTCTCTCCTCCTTTTCATTCCTACGCTCTACCACTTTCTCTTCTATCATAGTCTCCACTTTCTCCCAAATACCTTACTTCTCACCCTCCTCCCTGTCCACTGCTTCCATTCCCGACCTGACCTCCACCTTCTCCAGCCTTTTTTCCGCCCTTTCCTTCCACATCCTAATATCTTCTTCCATCTCCTTTCTTTTATCCTCTTTTTTGCTTCCTCATCGACATCAACTTTCTCTATAATCCTTCAACTTTTCCCCTTAGCTCTTTTATTTCCTATCCCCATCTCTCTTCTAATACCCTCAGTCCTCCCTCATACTTTCCATCTGCACCGTAGCCCCCCTTATATCCTCCCTTAACCCTCTGATCTCACCTATCAGCACCCAGATAGCCTCCTTCTCCGTCTGCTCCTCCATTTTTTGGGGGAATGACCTACGTGCTCGTACGCTTTTTTTAAATGGATGTTCTAGCGCGCTTTTCTCCGGACTCTCTTTGCTTTCCCTTTTCCTCTTCAAGAAATCCTCCCCCTCACTTGCACTGTACGCTTCTCATGACTTTTTTATTTTTGCATTAAAAAAAAATAACAGAGTTATAGCACTTACAAAATAAATAAAAAAACGCAAATAAAAATACGAAACAAAATAATGCACGATATGAAAAATTTAAGAAAAGAAAAATGTTGCTTTTTTAATGCTCTACAAAATTATCACAACTTTTTTAATTTTCTTAAAAAATCAAAAATTAAACTTTTTCAGCATACAAAATAATGAAAAATCAAATATTCCATTTTGCGGTCAAAATATGAGAAATAAGACACGAAGAAAAAAATTAATTTACAAAAGTTGTTCACCAAAAAAGGACAAAAAAATTATTTATAATTTTTAGAAAGAAGAAGACATTCAATTTTCAAAATTAGTTTCAGAATTAGATAAAAGCTTATAATTAATTGAATTTAAGCAAAGAAAAGTACAAATTTCAAAATATATAAAGTGAGAATTATTTGAATGTTCAATGTCATTCAATATTTATTAATTATTTCTGTGAAAGGGATATTTCGGGTTCCAATCGTGCAAAAAATAAAAATGTGTAAAGAACATGTAAAATGTGTAAAAAAATGTCATGTAAAAATGTAAACAATTTTAGACTTTCGGAACCAGAAATATCTCTTTTTATCAAAATGAGTCATCGAGAAAGCATCAAATCTTAATTATGTAAAAACTTAAATTTTCGGGAACTATTTAAAAATAAATAAAAATATTGGCAAATTAAAGTTAAGTTTAAAAGGAAAAAATATAAGAAAAAGTAAATTGTTTTTTTTGCAATGAAAATAATTGCTTGAGACATTATACCTTTTGAACTAGTGATTAATTTTCAGCTAAATAATTTAGATCAAAAATTTTCAAATGTTCAAATTTGAAAAGCAAGAAATAAAGTGAAAATTATTTGAATGCTTCAGTAAAAATGATAGTTCAATGTTTCTTATATTGTCAAATAATTAATTAATTATAAGATGATTAATTTTTTTTAATGTTAAATTAAATAAGGATTAAAATTTATTTTCTGAAAATTAGGAGACATAAATTTAATATTGGGTATAATTTGCATAATAAAAGTTTATTTATATTAAAACACCCCTATTTCAATTACATAATTTTTCAAACGATTCTGTTTTTGTGAAATGGATATCTGCTTTTTAAATTTGAATCAGTTAACATTTTTACTAATTTAAATCAGTGGCTCAAGTCTCGCTATGAAGCAGTTATTGTTTACTTATGTATCAGTAGCAATAACTAACTTATCAGTAAAAACTACTGATTCATAGCTATAATTGAGTCACTATTTGAAATTAGTAAACATTTTAACTGATTGAAATTTAGAGAGTGCATTCAAGTTTTGAATTTATATTTAAATGTGTTTTGATTCTTTCTAAAATTATTATAAAGCATTACCAATATATTAAATTTTCATCAATGAAAGTGAAAATTAAAAACAAAAATAAATGCGGAAAAAATGATTGTAATTTATATAATAAAAGTTTGTGCAAGTTCAAAATACCTCATTTCCATTTTCATATATTATTTTTGTAAAGTTTTGCGATTTGAAATGAGCATCTATATTCTGATTTTGAAATTATGTGCAAACATATTTTAATTTTTCCTGAAATAGTTTAAAATGTTATAAATAACTCAAATTTACAGAAAAATGTAGACTAAAAATGATTGGAATGCTAGACTAAAAATAATTCTTTAATTATTTTTATGCTATAAGCTGATTAATTACTTATCAGCTGAGTAGTTTTTTACAATCTTAAATAACATTAAGATTGAACGTTAATTTGTCTCTATTCAGCTAACAACTTTACTATTCATATTGAGGTGATATGATTGAATATTTGATAAAATTTGTATCATAAAATTTTATTTATTTTTAACCTGTTTCTATTACAATTATATGATTGTTTGAAATGATTATGATTTTGTGGAATGAATGTCTGAATTCAATTTTAAAAATTATATGTACATGTGTTTTTTTACAGTCATGTAAAAGGTTACTAATATTTAAAAATTTTAGAAATGAAAAACACGCAAATAATTTTTCAAAAATTGGTTTAATGATAGAAATAAACGTAAAAGTTAGCGCGCACATCCTAAACTATTTTCTGTCGGAAGCTTCCACTACATGTATTGGAAGTTTATTTCCAAAACGTAAGGTAACGTTCTTGGCAAAAAAAAAATTCTGACGGAGCCAATACTTTTGTTATTATCTAGTAAACAACACGCGAATTCATGGAATTTAAAGAATTCGTGGAATTGTGCGAATTTACGAAATGCACGGAATTCATATAATGCCCGTAATTCAAGGATTTCATGGAATTTCTAGTATTCGTGGAATATCAACGAATTCAAGAAATTCACTGAATTTAGAAATTTAAGGAATTCATAGAAACCAAAGAATTTAGGGAATTTGAGGAATTAACGGAATTAACAGAATTTACTGAATTTAAGAATTTAAGGAATTAACGGTATCCAAAGCATTTAGGGAATCCAAAGAATTCATGGAATTCATTAAATTCAAGAAAAACGGAGATTTCATGACATTCACGGAATTTACGAAGTTCATGAAATTCGAGAAATTCACAGAATTCGCCAGATGTATGAAACTTATGGAATTCAAATAATTTATAGAATTTAAGTCTTTCGCCAACTTCACGAAATTTGCGAAATTCGTAGCATTTATGAAATACATTAAATTCACGGTATTTGAGGAATGCACCAAATTCAAGCATATTCGCAGAATACATGGAATAAATGGACATTTACGAATTCTGTTAATTCTTTGAATTCCATAGATTCCTTGAACTCCATGAATTCATTGAAATCCATGAATTTCTTAAATTTCATGAATTGCTTGAATTCCATAAATTCCTTGAATTCCATAAATTCATTGAATTCCATGAATTCCTTAAAGCTCACGACTTATTTGAATTCTATGAATGCCTTAAGTTCCATGAACGCCTTGAGTTCCATGAATTCGTTGAATTCCATAAATGCCTTGAGTTCCATAAATTCGTTGAATTCCATGAATTTCTGACGTTCCATAAATTTCTTATATTCCATGAATTTCTTGAATTTCATGAATTCCTGAAATTTTAGGAATTATTGGGATTCCACGAGTTCCTTGAGTTTCAAGAATACCTTGATTTCCATAAATTCCTTGAATTCCATGAATTCCTCGTATTTTAGGATGATTTAAATTCCATGAATTTATTGAATTACTTGAATTCCACTTATTAATTAAAATTCATGAATTTCCTAAATTCCATTAATTCCTTGAACTCCATGAATTCCTTGAATTTGATTAATTCCTTGAACTCCGTGAATCCCATGAATTCCAGAAATTCTTTGAACTCCATAAATTCCTTAACTTCAATTAATTCCTTGAATTCCACGAATCCCTTGAATCCCTTGAATTTAATGAATTCCTAGACTTCAATTCATTCCTTGAATTCGATTAATTCCTTGAATTCCAAGAAGTCTTCAAATTTCTTGAATTCCGTAAATTCCTCGAATTCCCTGAACTCCTTCAATCTTACGAATTATTTGAATTCAATGAATGCCTCCAGTTCCATGAATTCCTTGAGTTCCTCGAATTCCATCAATTATTTGAATTCCATCAATTCCTTAAATTTCATAAAGTCCTCGAATTCCATAAATTCCTCAAATTTTGTTAATTGCTTGAATTCCATAAATTCCTTGAAGTCCTTGAATTTGACGAATTATTTGAATTTAATAAATGCCTTGAGTTCCATACATTCCTTGAACTCCATGAATTCATAGAAATCCTTGAATTTCTTAAATTCTATGAATTGCTTAAATTCCATAAATTCCTTGAATTCCTTGATTCTTACAAATTATTTTAATTCAATGAATGCCTTGAGTCCCATGAATTCCTTGAGTTCCATAAATTCCTTAAATTTCATAAATTCCTTGAATGTAGTAAATTCCTTGCATTCAATAAATTCCTTGAATTTCATAAATTGCTTGAACTCCATAAATTGCCCGAATTCTATCAATTCCTTGAATTCCATAAATTTTTTGAATTCCTTGAATCTTATGAATTATTTGAATTCAATGATTTCAATGAATGCCTTGAGTTCCATGAATTCCTCGAATTTCGCGAATTCCATGAATTCCTTGATTTTCATAAATTGCTTAAATTCTATAAAGTCCTTGAATTCCAGGAATTCCTTACATATTAGGATGATTTAAATTTCATGAATTCCATGAATTCCATGAATTTCTTGAATTCCTTGAATTACTTAAATTCCACGGATTAATTAAGATTAATGAATTTCCTAAATTTCATTAATTCCTTGAACTTAATTAAAAAACTTAAAAATTATTAAAAATATTTTAAATAATTTATTTTATTAATAAATTTTAATAATAATAATAATAATAATTTAATTTATAATTATAATTTAATAATAATCATTTTTATTTTAATAATAAATTTAATAATTATTAAAAAATTATTAAAAATTTAAACTAAAAAATTCCTTGAATTTAATTAATTCCTTGAACTCCATGAATTCCTTGAATTCCATGAATTCTTTGAACTCCATAAATTCCTTGACTACAATTCATTCCTTGAATTCCTTGAATTTCATGAATTCTTTAAATTTCTTGAATTCCATAAATTCCTTGAATTCAATAAATTCCTTGAATTCCATGAATTCCTTAAATTCTATGAATTCCTTGGATTCGATAAATTCCTTAAATTTCATAAATTCCTTGAATTTAGTAAATTCCTTAAATTTAATAAATTCCTTGATTTTCAGAAATTCCTCGAATTTAATAAATTCCTTGAATTTCATAAATTCCTTGAATTTCATAAATTGCTTAAATTCCATAAATTGCTTGAATTCTATCAATTCCTTGAATTTCATAAATTCCTTGGATTCCTTGAATTCCTTGAATCTTACGAATTATTTGAATTCAATGGATGCCTTAAGTTCCATGAATTTCTTGAGTTCCATAAATTCCTTTAATTTCATAAATTCCTTAAATTCCATAAAGTCCTTAAATTCTATTAATTCCTTGAATGCCTTGAGTTTCATGAATTCCTTGAGTTCCATGAATTCCTCGAATTCCGTGAATTTCTTGAATTTCATAAATTCCTTGAATTTCCTTAATTCCTTGAATTCCATAAATTTCTTGAATTCCTTGAATTTTCATGAATTATTTGAATTGCATGAATGCTTTAAGTTCCATGAATTCCTGGAGTTCCATGAACTCCTTGAATTCCCTCAATTCTTTGAATTTCTTGAATTCCTTGCATTCCATCAATTTCGTGAATTCCTTATTCACAATTGGCAGTTTCGCCATTCCAATACGATGTTTGTAATTTTAGCTTACGCTTGTATTGTAAAAGTATTGTAAAAGTGTTGTAGTATTCCAAACATTTTTGACAGTGTAGTGTTTTACATTAAATCCTGAACGTTATTCAAAATTCATCAAATTTGTTCAAGGTTCACTCTTATTTCCGACTAAGTTGTGATCTGAAATCTTGAGGGCACCACAAAAGCAATATGGCCGGCGACAGTAGGTAGATGTCTCACAAGACTCATGTAAAACCATTAAAAATTAGTCTTTACTCTTGAAAATTAAAGTAACAATAGCTCAAATTTGTGATTTCACAAAATCTACACCGAAATGTAGAAACTTCGTAGAAGCAGAAAGAATTTTACATGCAGAACACCTTCTATTTTTCGGAAAAGGGGTGGAAAATAAAACTTAAGTTTCTATTATTGCATTTTGTTTGCGAACTTCGAATTTAAAAACTCTTCTTATCTAAATAATAAATTCTTCCATTTTTCCCCTCATAAACATTTAAAATGTAATATTAACTATCGATATTTCAATGCAAAATTTAATTTAAATCAGCCTCAAATGTGAAATCAGCAATAACTTTTACAGATTTAAGGTTATGTTGATATGTGTACCTAAAATAATATTTTTATTTAGAACCTGCTTGGATTCTTTTCACTCAGAATGCTGAAAAATTATTGAAGAATAGAAACGATAAATACTTGATGACGATTAAAACTTTTTCTTCAATCTTTTTTATTGACAGTGGAGCAAGCTTGAAAATCCGTTTGAATTTCGTACATTTTTCACCTTATTCTGTTTTATTTCTCGAGTCATACTATCAGTAAATGCTGTAAGTGCACTTTAAGATTTTTCATATTTTTTTTTAAATAGGAGTTTATTTTACATCTCAGAAAAACCGAAAAGTTTCATGCTTTCGAGCAGAAAAAGAGCAACCAACAACACAAAAAACACTTTGCTTTTCGATTTTCGTGGCGAAAACTCCATTGATAAAGTTTAATTTATTTTATTCATAACTTTTTTTCTGGTTTCACTGTAAAACCTTTAGAAAAATTATTTTCATATTTTCGCCTATACTTCCCATCAAAATTTACCTACATTTAGAACTTTCCGATTCTGTCACCAGGTGGCTCATTCGAGTTCTTCAGATCCCAATAGAAATAATTCAGAAAAGATTGATAGACTTTTGTTCCGTGTATAGCTTCCTAGCTATTAATTAAATTATTTTACATACATTACATATACATACTTACATGTTAATAAAAGCTTGTTTTAAACACAAAACAATATTATGGACTGTAACCTACTTATCGGTGCACAAATGTTGAAATTAGATCTGGAATTTAATTAATTCCTCTTTTTCGAACTCTGGAGAGAAAATGGAATGAGGATTGCATACAGGAGGAAAATTTTCGAAGCAATATGAGCTGCTCTAGTTAATTTTATTGTTTTGAATAGAGATGACTAGTTTGGTGTCATTTGTGTAACTTGAAGTGAAAATTTATTAAACTTTTTTTATTTATTCGATGAATGGAGGGACCGAAGTATGCCTGGCATACTCGTTTACTCATTCTTCAAACATATACTCTCCGACAATGTTGGATGTGTACAAAAGAGTGAAAAGTGAAAGCTTTCATGAAACAGAAATTCACGCTAAAATAAATCGGAATACTTTAGGCTTGTCAAGATTAATGTTATGCTCACTGTAGGAAATACATACGCGATGGAATATACATTTAGAATTCTGAAATAACTGCGAAATCTAAAATAACTTTCTTAAAGTATCTTAAACGTTTATTTAGGGAACATTTTCCCGGAAAAATCTTCTTTCATCAAAATCTTTGTCTCACTATAGGCTATAAGATCAAGGAACTGAAACGTTATGTTTATTAATAATAATAATTTTTTTAATCTGTATTTTTATGAGAGAATAAGAGAAAATCCTAAAGTCTTTTCAGACTAGATGGAGCTAAGAAATTAAAAAAAGTTAATTAAATTTTTTCTGAAAATAATCTTCACTACGCTGGGAATCGAACCACAGAGCTTCCGATTGCCGGTCGGTGGTGTCATAAAGAGTTTAAGTGTTCGGAGAAATTCTGACTAGCATGAGAATATTAGGATTTAAAAAATCATATTTTCTATCTTTAATAATAATAATAATTATTACATAATTCAAATTTCGCATTTAGAAGCACCTTGTTATTATCTACAGTATAAAACCAAACATGTACCTAGAAGATTAATAATATTAATGCAAAAAAATGTGATTCTAAATCTATTTTGAACACATTTAGTCGAGTTTTCAAATCAAAACGATAAATTTCGAACCTCAGAATTAAATTTTTAACTAAAATGATGAAAATCTTCAAGGAAAACATGAATTTTGAACCAAATAGTTAATTTAATAGTTTTATAATTTTAGTATGTAGTAATGGTAATAGTTTTAATAGTTAATTTTTAAACCAAAAGATTAATTTTCTACCAAAAAGACTCATTTTCAACAAAGTACATGAGTTTTCATTTAAAAAATATCAATTTTCAACCAGAATTAGAATAGTTCAAATGTTAAAAAAATAAATGTTCAACCAAAAAACAAAAAAACTAATTCACAAGAAAATAGTTTTTTTCATCCACAAAAATTATTTTTTTAAGAAAAATAGGAGAATTAAATTTTCAATTAAAACAATCAACTTTTAACAATATCAAATATATATTCTCAGCAAAATATTTCTATTTTAAACCGAAAAGACGAATTTTCTAACAAAAAAGATAAAGTTTCAATAAAATGTAGAAATTTCCAACTAAAAAAGATAAATCTAAAAACAAAAACTAAAATAGTTCATTTTACAGTAAGGTAAGTAAATTTTAACCAAAAAAAAACGAGTTTTTTGACAAATTAATTAATTTTCAACTAAAAATCTCAATTTTCAAGTAAAAATCGAATAGTTACATCTTCAGCTAAAAAAAATAATTTTCAACTAAAAAGAAACGAATTTTCAGCCAAAGATATTAGTTTTTAATCAAAGTGATGAATCTCAAACCAACAAATGAGTTTTTGATAAAATAGTGGAATTTTCAACCCAAAACATGAATTTTCTATATGAACAAAAAATTTTAACGAAACTTTTTTTTATCAAAGAAATGAATTCTTTAAAAAATGATTTGTTAAATTTTCTACAAAGCAGAACATTTTGTAACGAAAAAGATTACATTTCTATCAAAAAGGTAAATTTTTCACCAAAAAATGGAATAGTTAAAGTAAATTTTTAAACTAAAATGATAAATCTTCAACTAAGAAAATTTAATTTTTAAACGAATACATGCATTTTCAACTAGAAAGCTAAATTTTCGAACACAAATGGAACATGTGCGAGTTAAATTTTCAGTTATAACAAATAATTTTCAAAAAAATAATTACATTTTCAAAAAAAAATGTTTTTCAACTAAAATGATGAATCATCGACCAAATAAATACATTTTTAACAAACTAGTTCCACCTCTAGCTAAGTATTTGAATTTTCAACAAAAATGATAAATTCTCAACGAAAAAAGTGGTATTTGATATTTCAACCAAAACGGATTTCAATTTTACCCAAAAAATAGTTGAATTCTACCACATGAAATGAATTTTTAACAAAATAGTTTGAATATTACTAGTTCAGATTTTATGTTATTAACTGATGATAATTCAGATTCCTTGAAAACTCTGGTTAAATGGAAAATCTGGAAAAATCTAGCTTAAAGGAAAAAAATTTTTTCCTTGAAAATATTTGGTGGAATGCTGAAATATTTTCTTAAAAATTAATAATTCTTTACATATTGTTTTTTTGGTTGACTTAGTTCACGATATAACTATTTTATTGAACATTCGTTTTATTTTTGGTTTAAAATTGATGTCTTTGTACTCAAAACTTAACTATTGCATTTTTTGTGACAAATTTTTTTTTTTTTTAAGTTCAACTATTTAATTGAAAATTAATCTTGCTTAGTTAAAAATTAAAGTATTTGGTTAGAAGTTTATTTATTGTTTTGATAATTCATCTTTTTTGGTAGAAAATCAAATTTTTTGTTAAAAGAAAAACTTGTTTCTTGAAAATATTTGTCGGAATTCTAAAATATTTTCTTGAAAATGAATGATTCTTTACGTTTTGTTTTTTTTTCGTTGACTTGGTACAAGATTGATATACTTTATCAAAAATTCGTTTTATTTTTGATATAAAATTGGTGTTTTGCACTAAAAACTTAACTATTACATTTTTTGGTACAAATTTATTTATTCTTTAGTTAAAAGTTCAACTATTGGTTTAACAGTTTAACTTTCTTGGTAAGAAATTTATTTATAGTTTTGATCATTTATGTTTTTTGGTAGAAAATTAATCCATTTTATTAAAAAATTATTTTTTTCTTTCAAAAAATTTAAATATTTGGTTTTATGTTAAAATCTTTTCTTGACATTTTGTGCTTCTGTAAAATATTATATTTTGAAAAAAAAATTTTTTAGTTAAAATTTCAAATATTTCGTTAAAGATTTTTCTTTTTTAGTTGAAAATTAAAGTATTCGGTTGAAACTTGGTTTAAAATTAGGATGTAAATATTTAAAAACCTTTTCTTGAAAATTAAATATTCTTGAAGTTTTATCTCTTTGGTTGACTTGGTTGTAAAATTTAACTACTTTATTGAAAATTCTTTTCATTTTTTTAAATTAATATTTTTTATTTACGAAAATTTAACTATTTCGTTTTTTGTTGAAAATTCATGTTTTTTGGGTAATAGTTCTGCTATTTGTTTGAAAATGTATGCCTTTCATTCGTAGTTTATGCTTTTTTTGGTAGAAAATTAATCTTCATTGTTAAAAAATCAACTTTTTCATTTCAAATAAAATATCTTGTGAAATAATAAAATATTTTCTTAAAAATTAATTTTTCTTCACGTTTTATTTTTTTGGTTGACTTGGTTTATAATTCAAATATTTTATTGCAAAATCATTTCGTTTTGGATTTGAAATTGATGTTTTTGAACTCAAAACTTAACAATGGAATTTTTTGTTACAGATTTATTTATTCTTTAGTTAAGAGTTCAACTATTTGGTTAAAAATTTAACTAATAACCGGTAATCGGAAGTTCTGTGGTTCGATTCCCAGCGAAGCGAAAGGAGAAGATCTTTTTTTAGAAAAAATTTAATTTAAAGAATAATAATATTTTTCGAATTCTAAGGGCAATTTTATTATTAAGTGAAGTGCGGAAAAATTATAAAAAATATAATATTTGAAAGATTATATATATGCTCGTATTTGCTTGAAAATTCTACAATTTTTTGAAAAGTGATCTCCTGACTGCATATTTAAATGTTTTGTTGAAAAATTGTCTTTTTGGATTGAAAAGTCAATTATTTCAGTGGAAAATGAAATTTTCGTTAAAAATTCATCTTTTGTCATATAAAATATAAACAAAAGCTTTCTTGGTTAAAATACAAATTTTGTTTTTAATTTTTCGTTTTGGTTTTAAAATGTATCTGTTTTAGTAGAAACTTAATACTTTTTTAACAAAAATTTTTGGTTGGATTCGACTGTTTTTCATTTTTAATTAAAATTTTTCTAAGGTGAAATATCTACTATTGCATTCTTCGTTGACTTTTCCACCATAAAAAATAAATTTTCAATTAAAACGGACGAATTTTCAACAAAACTTCTGAACTTTCGTTCGAAAAAAATTACTTTAACAAAATAGCTAAATTTTGAATCCACGAAGATAAATTTTCAATCCAGATGATTAATTTTCTATCAAAAGAAGAATTTTGAATAAAATACACAAATTTTAAACAACGAAAGAACAATTTTTAACCAAAAATGGAATAGTTTAATTTTCAGTAAAGAAAATTAATTTTAAACAAAAATTTAGCAAAGTAGTTTCGTTTTTAACGAGATATGAATTTTCAACTAAAATTGTAAATATTTTAAAAAAGATTAATTTTCAACATCGAAAAACATGAACTATCAACAAAATATATGGAATTTTAACCTAGTACGTGAATTTTGAACCAAAAATGAATTAAGTAAATTTTCATTTTAAAAAATAATAATTTTCTTCAAAAAGTCAAACGAATTTTCAACAAAGTGATTAAATTTCTAACCAAAGAGATGAATCCTTAATGATATAAAATTAGTTTCAAACAAAATAGTTGAAGTCTTAACTGAATAGTTTAATTATTTTCCAAAATAATTACTTTTAACAAAATAGTTCCACGTATAATAAAATAATTAAATTTCCAGCAAAAAAATGATAAAAATGGGAAATTTTTTAAGGCAAAGGAACACACAAACATTTTTTTAAACAGGGGGAATAGTTTATAGATGCCCCCTAATCTGTCAATTTAATCATCTCTGTAAGTTAATCTTCAAATTATATCAATTTTCACAAATTAAAAAAAAATTTAATTTAATTAAAATTATTCTTACAGGAGTATAAAATATCATTGCTTCAAAGATTAAAGAGAAGAATTTCTAATTAAAATTATGAAAAGTAAAAACAAATGATTTATTAACTAAAAACGATCGATTTTCAATTTAAAATAACAATTTTCAATTAAAATTAATGAAACTGAATACTTTAATTTTTCACTAGAAAATTGGGTATTAACAAAGAAGATTTTTCTATCAAAAAGGCGAATTATACAGAAAGACATAAATTTTCAACGAAATTATTTAGTTCCTATTTTAAATAGATGAATTTTAGACCGAATGGTTGAGTTTCTAAGAAAAAATATAAATTTAAAACAAAAAATGGAAAATTTCAATTCTTAATAAAAAAAAATTAATTTAAAAAAAAAATAAAAAGAATTTGCAATAAAACAGGTTATTTGTCAACCAAGCCCACTAAAAAAAATTAAACTTTGGAGGAAAAATTAATTTTCAACAATAGAGTCCAAAATTCAAGCAGATATTTTGATTTTAATGAAAAAGTTGATTTATTAACAATATACATTTATTTTCTACAAAATACTTAAATTTTCAATTAATAAAGGTGAATTTTCAACCAAATTTAAAGTAAAAAACTTTAATTTTCGACCGAAAATTAAATGATTTTCAAATAAAACAGTCACATTGTTAACCAACTCAAATAAAAGATGAATCCTCGACAAAAAAAGTTAATTTTGAACAAAGTTTTCAAAGAATTTAATTTAAAGTATTCTAATACTAGTATCAAATAATTTAGGATTATAAAAATAAAAAAACTGATTTTTCAAATAGAAGGAATCTAAATTTTAAGTAGACAAAAATTAATTTTAACATAAAGTTTAATAGGTTCTCAATAATATAGTTAAATTGTCAAAGAAGTCAAACAAGCATATTAATTATAAAATTTAAGAAAAAAATTTCAAGAAAAGAGTTTAACATTCAAACAAATATTTTTGTTTTTCATCAAAAAAGTTGGTTTTGACACAGAAGATTAATTTTCTACCAAAAAAGACAAATTACCAACAAAAAATAATTTAAACAAACACTTTGATTTTCTACCTAGAGAGACAAATTTTTTTACCAAATAGTTGAATTTTCAACTCGAAAAAATTTATTCTATAAAAAAAATAGAAGAGCTAAATTTTAATTAAAAAAGATTAGTTTCAAATAAAAAGTTTAATGAGTTCTCATTTAAATAGTTAAATTGTCAAACAAGTCAAGCAAAGATATAAAACTTAAAGAAGAATTTTTTTTGAATAAAATAGTTTAACATTTAGCCAAATATTTTAATTTTTGACAACAAAAAATAATATTCTACCGAGGAAGATCAATTTTCTACCAAAAAAGACAAATTATCAAGAAAAGACATCAATTTTGAACCAAATGCTTTAATTTTCAACCAAAAACTATGCATTTTAAACCAAATATTTGAACTTTTAATCAAAAATTATATATTTGCAACAAAAAATGAAGTAGCTAAATTCTAATTAAATAAGGAAAAATTAATTTTAAAACAAAAATAAAAATAATTTTAAATAAAATAGTTAAATTTTGTAATCAAGTCAACCAATGAGATAAAACCTAAAGAATATTTAATTTTTAAGAAAAGATTTAAACATTTTTACATTTTAATTTTTAACCAATTTTCAGCCAAATACTTTAATTTTCAAATAAAAAATATGAATTTTTAACGAAATATAAATCTTGCAGGAGAAAAAGATTTTAGGAAAAGACTTTGACATTCAACAAAATATTATAATTATTTAAAAGAAAAAATGATGTTTTAACAATGAAAATTAATTTTCTACCAAAAAAGACGAATTATCAAAACAATAAATAAAGTTTTAACCAAGTACTTTCATTTTCAACTAAGAAACTTAAATTGTCAACCAAACAGTTGAACTTTTAACTAAAGAATAAATAAACTTGTAACAAAAATCCCATAGTTAAGTTTTGAGTGCAATAACATCAATTTCAAATTTTAAAAAAACGAATTTTCAATAAAGTAGTTGAATTGTAAAACAAGTCAACCCAAAAATAAGTCGTAAAGAAGAATTAATTTTTAAGACAATATTTCAGCATTCCAACAAATTATGAATAAAAGGCGTACATTTTTCAACAAATAGTAGAAATTTTAACCAACAAATATATATTTGCAACAAAAAATGGAATAGTTAAAGCTTAAGTACATAAAAAAAATTAATTTCGAAAGAAAATAATAATAATTTTTAATAAAATAGTTCAATTTTGCAACTAAGTCAACCAATGAGATAAAACCTAAAGAATATTTAATTTCCAAGAAAAGATTTGAACATTTTCACATTTTAATTTTTAACTAATTTTCAGGCAAATACTTTAATTTTCAATCAAAAAAGATCAATTTTTAACGAAATATTTGAAATTTTAACTAAAAAAAAAAATAACAAAATATAAAAAAGTACAGAAGCAAAACATTTCAGAAAAATAGTTTAACATGAAACCAAATATTTTAATTTTTTAAAAGAAAAAAGTAATTTTTTAATAAAGAGCATTCCACCAAATATTTTCGAGAAAAATTTTTTTTTCAAATAATTTTCTACAAACGAAACAAATTATCAAGAAAAGGTATAAATTTTCAACCAAATAGTTGAACTTTTAACTAAAAAAAATGTATAACAAAAATGCCATAACTAAGTATCAAGTACAAAAACATTAATTTCAAATCAAAAATCAAACGAATTTTTAAAAAAATAATTAAATTGTGAACAAATTTAACTAAAAAAAATCATACGTAAAGAATAATTAATTTTCAAAAAGACTTCATCATTCCACTAAATATTTTCAAGAAAAATGTGTTTTTTTTTAACCAAGAATTTTATACCAAAAAAAGATGTATACATTTTTAACCAAATAGTTAAACTTTTAACTAAAAAAAAGTACAAATTTGCAATAAAAAATATATTAGTTAAATTTAAAGAAAAAACTCATTAATTTTAAATAGAAATACAACGAATTTCCAATAAAAGAGTTAAATAACTATCTACCAAGTTAACTGAAGAGCTGAATTTTTAACTGAAAGCATGAGTTTTTAACAAGGCAGTTCAATTTTTAACCAACTTTTTTAATTTTTGACAAAAAAATAAAATTTGGAACAAAATAGTTTCATTTTCATCAAGATAATTAAATCTTTATCCAAATAGTAGATTTTCTTACAAAAAGAGATGAATTTCGAACAAAAAATGTAGTGTTAGACTTTTAAATAAGAAAAATTAACTTTTGACCAAGAATATTTGGATTCTCTTTTTATAGGGTTCTGTTAATTTAGTTCACATTTAAATAAAAAAGGAGAAAAAAATTGTTATTTCTTAAAAAAGGAAAAAATTTGAATTATTAAAAATAACCTGCGGTCTAAATAATTATTTTAAAAATGTCTAATGTTCCCGTAAAAATAAAAAATGGAAAAATAAATAAATTTTAATTAAATTTCTAATGATAAAAAATATAATAAAAAAGTTCAATTTGTGCATTAGTAACACGAGTCAGCTTCAATATCAATTTTGTACTTGGATTCTTTCGTCTCAGCAGACAAAATTGTATTTTGCAGAATTTTCGATAAGCTAAGAAAAATTCACTTACGTCTATCAGGGTTTCCAATACAAGAATTATTTCTGCTCGATTTGTTTTTTTCCTCTGTATGGAATGTATGGGTGATTTAAAATTTCCTGAGAATTTAATGTACATCCTATCATTTGATGTATTGTATACAATCATTTAAAAGCAGCTTATTTCTACAAATAGGGTACAATACAATCTAAAAAAAAATTAGATATAAGCTCGGTGGCCTAGAAGCGGAGCTACGATTCATTGGAAAAATCGGAAATTGAAAAGAATTTTAAATCCAGTATGAGATTTATAAGACAGTCTTCTGTGAAACACAATTATTTTTCTTAAGATTCAATTAAAATGAGAAACAGTTTTTAAAATAATGTTAACAAATTTCATCTCTGCTAAGAAAATTAATAAATAAAGCTGGTGGAAAGTTTAATTTTAATGAGATTGTAACTCAAGCGAATTAGGTAATCCCCATTCCTCAGCCGTGGATCTCAGAATTTTCTGATTCACCTTTATTTTTTTCTTTAACTGAGAAATGGAGAAAAATCATAAATAATATTAATTTTATTCATTAATTCACTTCATCGACACTAAAATCTAAAAAAAAAAACAAGTTTGTGGTTATTCTGAAAGATTAATTTTAATCCAAAAGTAGAATTTTCAACAACAAAAATTAATTTTTAACTAAACATTTGAACTTTGATGCAAAAGAGACGAATTTCTAAGATAAAAATAGTTTAAATTTTACCCTTGAATTTTTTAACAATCAGTGGGATTTAGAAAAAAATGTTCAATCAAAAAGAAGTAATTTTCTGTACAAATAAACAAATGTTAAATAAATCAGTGACATTTTTCACAAGAAAATCTTAGTTTTTAATAAAATACCTAATTTTTCAACAAAGTAGTGAAACTTATAACCAAATAGTGCAAATTTAAAATTGAGAGGATAAATTTTCAACTAAATAGTCGAATTTTTCATTTAAAAAAGAATAAATCTTAATTAAAAATATTTTCCTTTTTTAACCAGATATACTTGAGGCAAGAAGAAAAAGTTTTTAGAAGATACTTGAGAATCGAAGCAACAATTTATTCTTAACAAAATAAATAATTATGTAACAAACTAAATAATTTTTGAACAAAATAGTAAAATTTGTTACAAAATAGTTGAACGTTTAACCTACAAAGCTTAATTGTCAACAAAGAAAGTAATAATTAAAATTTTAACAACAAAATATTAGAATTTCTACCAGAGGAGATGGATTTTAAAACCTAAAAGCCGAATCTTAAACCAACGAGATTAATTTTTTATCAAGAATGACAAATTCTCCATAAAATAAATAGATTTTTAAACAAATAGTTAAATTCTCAACTAACAAAGATGAATTTTTAAACGAAAAATTAATTTTTAACAGCAACATTTTTAACAAAACATAAAAAGTTTCAACCAAAAAGATAAGTTCACTATTAAAATGATTAATTTTTCATCCCAAAAGAAACATTTTCATTACAAAAAGATTTTTCAGTGAAGAAAGCAAAAAAAGTTTATAAAAATTCTTGAATTTTCAAGCATAAATTTTACAAATTTCTAATAAAATATTTAAATTGTGAACCAAATTATAAATATAAATATAAATTTGCGAAACAATGTAATATTTAAGTGTTTACTAAAAAAAAATTAATATTAAATCAAAAGTGAAACTAATTTTCAATGAGATATTTAAATTGTTAACCATGTTAACCAAAGAGATAAAATTTAAAAAAATCAATTTTTAAGAATAGAGTTCGACACTTAATCAAATACTTTAATTTTTAATAAAAAACTCGACTTTTTAAAAAAGAAAATTAATTTTCTACCAAAAAAGACCAATTGTCAATAAAAGACATAAACTTTCTACCAAATACTTTAATTTTCAACTAAAAAAGACACACTTTCAACCAAATAGTGACACTTTTAACTAAAAAATATAAATTTTCAAAGAAAAATGGAATACTTAAATTCTAAGTAAAAAGACATTAATTTCAAATAAAATACGACACGAATTTTTAATAAAATAGTAAAATTGTCAACCAATAAGATAATACTCTTTAAAATTTAATTTTCAAGAATAGAGTTCAACATTCAACCAATTATTTTTATTTTCAACATAACTTATTTTTCAAACTAAGCACTTTAGTTTTTACCTAAAAAAGATTAATTTTTAACAAAATAGTTGAACTTTTAACTACAAAATATGAATTCTTAACAAAAAAATGTAATAGTGAAGAGTTAATTTAAAAAAAACATTAATTCTAAAACTAAATTGTAACGAAATTTCAACAAAATATTTTAATTCTTAATCGTGCCAACCAAAGAAATTCTTAACTAATTAAAAAAAAAAAAATAAAACAAAGAAAAATTAAATTTCCAGAAAAAAGTAACATTCCACCAAATATTCTAATTTACAATAAAAAAGTTGGTTTTTTAACAATAAATATTAATTCTACCAAAAGAGATGAATTTTAAAACCTAAAAGCCAAATGTTGAAACAACGAGATCAATTTTTGATTAAAATTAACAAATGTTTCACAAAATACATCAGTGTTTAAACACAAAGTTAAATTTTCAACCAAAAAAGATAAATTTCTAAACAAAAATTGAAAATTTAAGTTTTCCGTAAAAGAAGTTAATTTGAAACAACTAATTTAAAAAAAAAAACATAAATATTTTCAACAAAAGAGATAAGTGCACTGCTAAAATGGTTAATTTTCCATTCCAAGACACATTATTAATACCAAAAAAAAAATTTCCGTCAAAAGAGGAAAAAAAAGTTTATCCCAATTCTTGAAATTTCAAGAGAAAAGAGGATTTTTCTGTAAAACAGTTGAATTTTTAACGAAAAAATTGATATATTTGACAGAATAAATTAAATTTTTTAAAAAATACAAATTTTTAACTAAAAAATATCAATTTTCAACCAAGAGATAGGTTTCCTACTGAAATGATAAATTTTCAAACGAAAAAGACGAATTTTCAACCGATAAAGATTTTTCAGCCAAAGAATGTATTAAAACTGAAAAATCTTTATTTGTTGAAAATTCGTTTCGTTAAAAATTTCCTTTTAAAAGTTAAAAATCCAGTTATTAATTTCAACTATTCAGTCATAAATCACCTTTTTATTGAAAATTCAACTATTTTGTGATCAAGTCTTTTTCTCTGCTTGGAAATTTAACAGTTTGGTAGAAAATTAAATAATTTATTATATATTATATATTTGAAACTTTTACTGTTCTTTTGTAAATTTGGTTTTTTTGTTAAAAAATTAATATTTTTATCTAAAAATTTAACAATTCCATTTTTGGATAAAAATTTATTTTACTTATCTGAAATAAACTTTTTGAAAATTCGTATTTTGGTACAAAAGTTAACTAATTTCTTGAAATATTAATTATATTACTGAACATTTAACTAATTTGAAAGACAAATAAAACTATTTGGTTAATAATCAAAATATTTATTTGAAAACCTAGCTATTCCATTTTTGTTGATAATGAATCCTGCATAAGTTAAAAAGTGAACTATTTTTTAGAAATTATATATTTTTTTTAATTCATCGATTTGGTTAAAAGATGAAACCTGTTTCTCGAAAACTTATCATTTTATTTGAGAATTCTACTATTTTATAAAAAATTCGTCTTGTTTACTTGAATTGAACTAGTTAAAATTTCGTCGTTTGGTAGAAAATTACTCTTCCTGGTTAAAAATTCAGCTATTTGTTAAAAAAATTCAACTATTTTCTTTATTTTATAATTATATTGTTAAATATTATGCTATTCTGTTAAATTTACCTTTCTTTGTCAAGAAGTCAGCTCATGTGTTGAAAATTGATCCTTTTAGATTGAAAATTTATTTCTTTTTGCTAAAAATGAACTTTTCGTCGAGAATTTAACTTTTTGGGTTGAAAATTCAACTTCCTTCTTAAAAAGCGTCTTTTTATCTTAAAAATTCAGCTATTTTATAGAAAATGCAACTAGGAAATTTAGTTGAGCCCATAATATTGGTCTCCCCCCCCCGCGAGTTTGACACTTTTTGATACTATTTCATACCCCCCCCCCCCCCCCAGCCTTTTTCAAAAAACTAGTTACAATTAACAATGAGAATATTTTCCTCGATTTTATAAATCTTTTATAACAATGCTTATTTTCCTAATTGCTGTAACTTAATAGTATATCATTAAGATGGCTTTTCTCAAACATAAAAAGTTACAAGATAATGAGGGAATTTGTTTTACTTAAAGAAATTAAGACGACAGTAACTTTTTAAGGATGTTCTATATAGAGAATGATCTCATTACTTTTGCAAGGACATAAGCTACTGCGCATTCTTCTCCGTTTTACGCATTGTTTAAGGGTGTACACTAGGTACAATCAATCTCAAAAGTTGCCTATCCTTAAAATGACATAAAATCAAAAAAAAGGTCTATTAATAATTTCTGAAAATCTTGATGGAGGCTTCTAAAGAACGCTTCAGACAAAAAACAATTCAGTTAAAAATTGTTTATTTAACAGTAGTTATTTAAAGGTTGAGTTTTTCCTTTCTCCTTAGGGAAAAGTTACAATTTTTATTTAATCCTAATGATCAAGGTCTTATTTTATTCTTCGAGGGATTCTCGAAATTTCTATTTGGGTGAATTTTATTTAAAAAAATTAATTGAGAAATTATACAGTTAATATTGTTATAAACAATAATAGTTGAAATTTTAATTAACACCACCCAAACAGAATTTTATAAAATCCTTCAAAGAATAAAATGAGGCCTTGATCATCAGGATTGAATAAAAATGGTAACATTTTCCTAAAGAGAAAGGAAAAACTAAACCTTTAAATAAATACTGTTAAATAAACAATTTTAACCTAATTTTTTTCGGAAGTGTGCTCAGAAGCCTCTATAAGGATTTGCAGAAATCAATAATCGATCTTTTTTTGTCGATTTTATAAATAATTTTAAATATTGGCAACTTTTGAGATTTATTGTACGTAGTGTACAACCTTAAGAATAAGCACATTTGCGACTGTTAAGGAAGTAAATCAAACACCACTAAAGTGTCAGATGATACGCATTTAAATTAGAAATGTTTGTGCTACCATTTACTATTATTGCTCACATATCTTTAGCTGACTACAAGGAAACTTTGTGAAGAAGTAAAAATGTTAATGTATACTTAAAATTATTTTAAATATTTCGTTATTTCTAATTCTTTTCGAAGGCCAAATGAAGAAACCGGAAAAAAGTATATTATTATTTTAAAATTAAACTTTTTGGCGAAAAAAGATCTTCTCGCTTTGCTCCACTGGGAATCGAACCACAGAACTTCTGACTAAGGTCGGAAATTAATAGCTTAATTGGAAAAGCACCTAACCGGTAATCGGAAGTTATGTGGTCGCTTTTTATTGTAAATTTAAAGATATAGGCCTAAAATAAACACACAAGAAAAGATATATATATATATGTGTGTGTGTGTGTGTGTGTGTGTGTGTGTATATAATTCTTTGGTGACGGTCTGAGAAGACGGCCGGATACTAACTTCCATATATCACAACGCTGCTGAAGGCTGGTGACCTTCTCAGCATGAAAACAAAAACACAAACCCAAGACGACTCTCTCGGTTCCAGTTCTACCTCCCCCCCTCCCAACCCTCCCTTATAAACTGAAGTTTTTGGTGGGACTGACGTTAGAACTACAATCTCCACCATATGACGATTTCATACTTAACTTTGACATGATTTCGACTCAGAAAATAAACTTATTGCATAAAGGTGTTAGTTGGGCATATAATCTAAGCAATGAATAATACAATCTACAAAATAGCCTCGGAAAGGACTGGAACTTTTAGAGACAAAAGGCATGCACACGGAAAATCTAAAGGTCATGTTTCAAGCGACGAATGGAGACTGGGTGTTTGGAATGCTAGGAGAGTAAATGATCTCAAGTCAAAAGAATTGTGTGAAACTATGGACGTGAAGAAACTAGATATTTTCTGTGTGCCCGAAACAAAGAAATAGGGATGCGAAACTAAAGACATAAAAAACGGCGTGTTGAAAGGCGGATTTGAAATATGGTCAGGAGTAGACTGTGAATCACATGCTGAACAAGAAGTAGGTCTCATTTTGAATGAAAGAGCAAAGCAGCATCTCGAGGACCACGGCTTCGTGTCTCCCAGACTGCTGTGGGCTAGAATGAAAGTAGGAATCAGAAAACTATTTATTATAGCATGTTACGCGCCGGTTGATAGTGATCCTAGAGAAGTGAAAGACGCCTTTTGGGACACTTTAAATGACACAATAAACATCTGCGAACATGGGGAAAGAATAATTCTA
>NC_046665.1:114689002-114691136 GCF_010883055.1 Belonocnema kinseyi | reverse complement strand
CACTCTTTTTATTAACTATTCGCCGCCATACTTTCCTGTCCTGGCATACTTCTCTAGCTTCTTTTATGTCCATGCATTTTTTCATGCAGGCTCTCGTGTTTCAGTGACTTCTTATGTCTCTTTTAAGTAGGGTCTCATTCACACATTCCAACCATTCTTTCCGCGGTCTACCTCTGGGCATGCTGCCATTTACTTTACCTTGATACACTTGTTTCGTTAGTCATTCATTTGGCATTCTCTCAACATGTCCGAACCATCTTAAGCGATTTCTTTTCCATGTGTCTACTAGCGTCTTTTCTGCACCAGATTCTTTTAGAATTATCTCGTTACTTACTTTGTCCATTAGGGTTTTCCCGCTTATTATGCGCATGAATCTCATATCAATTGCGTTAATTTTACTCTTATCTTTTTTTTTGATAAGTCCATGTCTCGCTACCGTATAGTACATTCGGTACAAATGATACAAGCCCGGTTACGTGGGTGGTGGCTGAACCCGACTTGATCTAAAAACGATGTTGTGGGTTGATAGGTGTTCGGTATGTGAGACGACGTGTCTCACGATACCGCTTGAAGGGCCGTTCGTACCCTCCTGTGTAGAGGCCACTAACCACTATCCTTGGCCACTGGTTGCGGGTTGAGGGCCGTTCGTACCCTTCGGGGTAGAGGCCACTAACCACGTGTCCTAGCCTGCTGGTTGTGAGTGGCGAGCCAGTCGTACCCTCCTGGGCAGAGGCTACTAGCCACGACGGATGCTACTGCAGCTGGAGGCGGTCAAGGGGAATCCTCGGATGGGAAGGCTCCGGTGAGCGAAACGAGACCTTTCCGACACCGGCACTGGTACGACAGAACGTACTATTGCCTTGGGGGTGGAGGACGAGGAGGTGGAGGAGGACGATCTGCAGTCTTCTGGAAGCCCGGCTTGCAGGGCGTCGCGGAGGGCGGCCAAGCGACGGCGGACTCGGGTGCGCTTGCCGGGACGGGGACGGGAAGTCTTCGCCTGACAAGGCATAGGTGGTGGAGAGAGGCAGGAGGTAGACAAGGAAAGGAACGTCGGGTTGTTGAAAGAAGGAAAGCTAAAGGCGACCGGAGCTGCAAGAGAGCTTACCGACCTTGTAAGGAAGTAAAGAAAGGGCGACCAGAGCTGCAAGAAAGCTTACCGACCCAGAAAAAGTAGAATGATAGGAAAGATTTCGAGGCGGGGCTGCGAAAGCGTACCGTCCTCTGAAAATAGTAAGGAGTGCGGGCGGAGCTGCAGAGAGCTTACCGACCCTGGAAAGAGAGAGAGAGAGAAGAGAGTTTGGCGGAGCTGCGGTGAGCGTACCAACCGGAATGGAAGTTGGAGTGAGAGAGAGAGGATAAGGATATGGATGGCGGAAAGCCGGAGGATAATAAGGAGAGGGCTCGAGAGAGCGAGAGAGGGGTCAAAGAAAAGACCTGCGAGTTAATTTTTGATTACGATTGCACTCTTTAGTCTCAAAAAATGGCTACAAAAGTATTGCCGAAGGCGACCAGGGGACTGAGGTTACCCAACTGGTTGCCCGACTAAGAGTGCGTACTTTCGCTTGTACGCATCCCATTTTATTCGCATCGGCCGAGAGGCGGTTCGGCCGTCGATTGGCCCGGTCCTCTCGGCCACTCACGTCGCGGATGTAGGGGCAAAGCGGCTGCCCCGTCCATCCCTACCTTCGTAGAGCTGAGCGCGTCGCTCAGCTCGATGTTTTTGAAATGGTATAACAATAATTCGAAATACGGACACATGAAAAATGTAAAGCGTAAAACGGAAGGTACGGCTAACGTAAATTCCTAAGTACAAAGAAATCTAAAATGATATCGAGGCGCAAAAATACAAAAGAAATATTATACATAATGAGTAGTATTTGGCATTATAAATTAGGAAGTTAAAACAAAATTATTAACTAAAGAGAAAATGAAGTTACAGAATTAAAAAAAAATAATAATGCCACAATTAAAACATAAAAGATACAAAATTAACCTAGGGCTCCCCTTTTGCTCCCTGACGCCAAGTAAAAATAAAAATGGGAGGAAGAATCATAATCATTTTGTAATTAAAAAGAAATCGCGAAAGTTAAAATTTTAAAACAGGCCTTTCCCCTTTAACGTGTCGAATACGTAG
>NC_046665.1:114687063-114688902 GCF_010883055.1 Belonocnema kinseyi | reverse complement strand
GAATCAAAATTGAGAACCTACAGAAACCGGATGTGAGAATAGATTTCCAAAATAAGATAATCGAAAGCATAGATAGGGCAACATGGGAGGACCGTATAAAAACAAAGATTTAGAGGGCGCCTGGACAATATTACGGGATATCCTTGTTAGATGCGCAATCGAAGTGTGTGGTACCGCAGTTGTAGGAAGAATTTCTGGTGATGCGTGGTGGAATGATGAAATTCAGGCTGCCCAAAAAGCAAAAAGAGAAGCGTACAAGAGAACTTTGAACATCGCAGGTCTTAGCAATGAGGAAATAAGTAGACGTAGAAATGATTATAGACGCGAAAAGAGGATACTTAAACGATTAGTTAAAGAAAGTAAAAATACAATTAGAGTAGAAGAAGAGAAAAAAATACAAAACGACTTTGAAGGAAGCAGGAAACTACTTTATAAAATAATGAAAGGAAACAAAAGTACAGAAATTGTCAACATGAGAAATAGTAGGGGGGAAATGGTATATGATGCAGACGGAATACTAGAGGCTTTCAGAGACTATTTTAGGAAACAATTCGGAGATGAAGCTATAGGACACCACAACTGCGATGTGGAACACGATGCGATGAAAAACTCAATTGAAACAGTCTGTGTCACTGAGCTGAGGGATATAATTAAGAACTTGAAAAACGGTAAGGCTGCCGGGGTAGACGGTATCAACACTGAAATGCTTAAACACGGTGGCGAGTACATACCACATAGAGTTTACGAATTGATAAACTTATGTTTCGAGATGGGAGACGTCCCAGACGTTTGAAAAGAAGCTATTATCGTACCAATATACAAGAGAAAGGGAGATAAAAGCGAGTGCAATAATTACAGAGGGATTAGCTTATTAGGCACCGTAAGTAAAATATATTCAAAAATACTTATTCGCAGAGTAATGAAAATAACAGAAGCAAAGATTTGGGGAGTCCAAAGTGGGCTTATGCCAGGAAGGTCATGTACGGATCAAATATTTAGCTTAAGGCAAATAACAGAAAAAAGTTTGAGAGTAGGAAAAAAAGTTTTCTGTGCATTTGTTGACCTAGAAAAAGCTTTTGACAAGGTAGATAGAAGTAAGCTTTGGGAAGTCCTGAAAGAGTATGGAGTTAATGGATGGATCCTACAAGCTATAAAAACAATATATACAGGTAGCAAAGCGAGTGTAAGAGTGAATGGGAAACTGAGTGACTGTTTCGATATTATTCAAGGAGTTAGACAAGGATGCGTTATGTCTTCATGGTTATTTACATTTTTTATGAACAAGTGTTTAAGAATGGCTCTCTTCGACGAAGAGGGTGTGGATCTGCAAACAGTAAGGGTACGTGGATTAGCGTTCGCAGATGATAAGGTTGTTATGGCAGAGTCTATGGAAGGCTTACAAAGAATGTTGAATAAACTAGATACAAGCATGAAGAGCATGGGCCTCTAAATTAACGCAAATTAAACAAAAACTATGGTGTTCGAAGGAAAGAGTGAGAAAACACTATGCAATATTTTGTTAAATGATGAGAGAATTGAACAAGTTGATAAGTTCGTATACCTTGGTAGCTTATTTACTAGGGACGGGAAGATAGATGAGGAATTAGAAAGAAGGATAAATGAAGGTAAGAAGGTTATTGGTAGAGCAGTGTTACGGTCCCCATAATTGAGAACCACTCTGAACAATTTGTCAGGAATGAATCCCCGTCTGTGTTTACTAAACATAAACCAGACTGTGAAAACCTTCCGGATAAATTACTTTAGAGTGGCTATTAAGACGACCTTGCTTTCTCCCTGACAAACACGACCCTTTTAACGTGTTAATACCCGGGGAAGAAA
>NC_046665.1:114684930-114686963 GCF_010883055.1 Belonocnema kinseyi | reverse complement strand
TGGCGACCGCTGGCCGCTTTCCACGCTTAGGGAAGAGAGAGAGAAAAGAGAGAGAGAGAGAGAGAGAAGAGTCCTGACGCGCAGTGACTCAGACTCACGGGCAGATGCGCCAGGTGTGAGTTTAGCCACTCTAAAGTAATTTATCCGGAAGGTTTTCCCAGTCTGGTTTATGTTTAGTAAACACAGACGGGGATTCATTCCTGACAAATTGTTCAGAGTGGTTCTCAATTATGGGGACCGTAACAGTTTTTATCCAAAATTTTTTTCTCAAATATAGTATAATTTTCTACAAAGCAGATTAATGTTTTATCAAACTAATGCTTAAAAAAAAAATTTGTTTAACAACACGCATAAATTTTCAAATGAGAAAGATAATTTTTTAAACCATAAAACTAAACAGTTAAATATTCAGTTAATTAAATTACTTTTCGTTAAATATTTACATTTTCAATTAAAGCGATGAATTATCTGCTAAAAATAAAGTATTTTCTACTAAAAAATAATATTTTAACAAATACATGAATTTTAAATCAAGGAGCTGAATTTTTAATTTAAAAATATACATTTTTGAAAAACAGGTTAAATTTTCAACTTGAAAAGATCAAGTTGACATCCAATAAATAATAATTTTTCAACAAAGAAGATTGATATTTTACCGAAAAAAATGAATTTTCAACGCACAAAAATTTTTAGTTAATTAACCTAATTAAAAAAAATTAAATTTTTGAACCAAAGAGCTGAAGTTTCTACCGAAATGATGCATTTCTAATAAAACAGAATAGTTTTTCAACAAAGTAGTTTAATTTTCAACCAAGTTTTTGAAAAAAATTATTTTAAAAGAAATTGTATTTTCAACCAGCAAGATAATTTTTTCACCCAAAAAGACAAATTTTCAGCAAAATACATTAATTTTCAACAAAAACCTTTATTGTTAACCAAATAGTTGAATTTTGAATCAGGTACTTGAATTTTCAACAATAGAAATTGCTTTTTTGCCAATTTTTGAAATTTTTAAGATAAATCATCAACAATATACATTAAGTGTAAGTCGAGTAGTTGAATTTTCAACTTTAAAATATAAATTTTGAACCAAAAAGTTAAATTTTCAACTAAAATGGATAAATTTTTAATGAAGAAGGTTAACTTTCTATGAATAAAGACAAACGGTTAAGAAAATACAATAATATTTAACTTAAAAACTTTGAGGGAAGCAAGAGACAGTTTTATAAATGGCCGTTGATCAATACGAAGGGAGGTAAAAGTGTAAAGTTAGGCAACATGAGAAATAGCGATGGTGAAATGCTATATGATAGAGACGGAATAATAAACGCTTTGAGAGACTCTTTTAAGGAATTATTAAGGGTCATTCGGAAAATAAGTGATACTTTAAGTGGGGGAGGGGGGTTCTTTCAGTGTATCATTTGCCATGTTAAGTGGAATGGAAAAATCAATCTGCGCTTATGATCTTAGTGAATATAATTTAGAACTTGAAAAATTATAAGGCTGCTGTTGTACTAATGGGCCCGATTGGGGAACTTCAGATATTGAGTTTGTGAGGCTCTTCACTTGGGGTGATTGCTAGGGAGATTGACCAGCAACACGGCTAATGCCCAATTTTATAATAATAATAATATAATTTTAAAGGAATCCGCATTATTATCGGAAGTAGTTATTATCGATCAGTGTAGATGTCATTACACAATCTGTGAATATAAAAATCAAACTATTGTTTAAGTTAACTCTTCAAATAACAGAAAATTCTTAACGTCATTTTTGACTAGATGGAAAATCAAATATAAAAATTTTTAAATTAAATTCTTCTGAAAAAAGATCTTCTCACTTTGTTTCACTGGGAACCGGACCACATTATTATTATATCATTAAGCCATTTCCCTTTCGGGGTAGGCATGACTCACTCGGCAGGGGAAAAAAGTAGTGTGTGGAAGGGATAGAGATTTTTCAGATTGATCCAGAATTCTCGTGTTATTTAAGTAAATAACACGTTCGTTCCGCAACACTGCTCCGACCCAGGT
>NC_046665.1:114675521-114684830 GCF_010883055.1 Belonocnema kinseyi | reverse complement strand
GCCCTTTCTTTACTTCCTTACAAGGTCGGTAAGCTCTCTTGCAGCTCCGGTCGCCTTTAGCTTTCCTTCTTTCAACAACCCGACGTTCCTTTCCTTGTCTACTTCCTGTCTCTCGTTCCGCTCACCGGAGCCTTCCCATCCGAGGATTCCCCTCGACCGCCTCCAGCTCCAGTAGCAGCCGTCGTGGTTAATAGCTCCTACCCGGGAGGGTACGACCGGCTCGCCACTCACAACCAGCAGGCCACGAACACGTGGTTAGTGGCCTCTACTCCGGAGGGTACGAACGGCCCTCCACCCGCAACCAGTGGCCAAGGATAGTGGTTAGTGGCCTCTACCCAGGAGGGTACGAACGGCCCTCCACGCGGTATCGTGAGACACGTCGTCTCACATACCGAACACCTATCGACCCACAACATCATTTTTAGATCAAGTCGGGTTCAGCCACCACCCACGGAACCCGGCTTGTATCAAAACTATTTTTTGAACTTTAACTCTTCAGTTGCAAATTTATCTATTTCAATTGAATTAATTTGAGGAAAAGTTTAACCATTTTGTTTCAAGTTCGATTTTTGTTGTTGGGAAGGAATTTTTGGAACTGAAAATTGAATTATTAACTTTTTTAAATCTAAATTTATATTTTTATTTTAAAATTTTTTGCATTCTTTTGGTTTAAAAATAATTTTGTTTCCGTGCAGATTTACTTTTTTAGTTAAAAATTCCTTTTTTTGCTTTCAAATTATGACTATTGCGTTTTTGATTCCAATTTAATCTCCTTTCATTAAAAATTTTACCTTGAAGTCATAAATTATTGTATTTCGTTAAAAGCTTGTCTGATTGGTTAAAAATAAATTTCCTTGTTTTTAAAATCTATTTTTTCTTAGGTGTCAAATTTATATTGTTCTGTTGAAAATTTAACTACTTGGTTAAAAATTCGTGTATTTTATTTGAAAATTGTCTAAAAAATTAGTTTTTTTTTTAAAAAAGGATTTTTGGTAAAAAATTAAACTATTTTGTTAAATCCATTCAACGATTCCGTTGACAATTAAGTTTTTTGTGAAAATGAATCAATGTAATTAACTGAATATGTAACTATTCCCTTTTTTGTTAAAAAAATTAATATTCCTTAGTTGAAAATTCCTTCTTTTTCGAAAAAACTTGATCTTTTTTAATTGAAAAGTCAACTTTTTGTTTTCAAATTTTTTTTGGGTAAAATTGACGTATTTTGTTAAGAATGCATCTGAAATTCAACAATTTAGTGAAATATTAATTTTTGGGTTAAAAATTCATCGACTCAGGTAAAAAATTTCCACAACTATTTGGTTCAATTTTCGGTTTTTTTTTAAATTCAAAATTAATGTTTTTTGTTAAAAGTTCATCTTTTTTGGTAAAAAAAATCATCTCTTTTTTTAAAACTTTAAGCTTTTTTAATTCGTTTATTTTCTGTTAAAAAATCAAATAATTTTAATTGAAAATACAACTTAAAATAACTTAAAACTTTACTTATATTTGTTAAGGATTGACTAGTCTAATACACTACAGGTTTAGTAAGACTGTATAGCGATTTTCGACGGCTCACTTCCTTCCAAGTTGCGCTGCAGCAGAGAGCAAATTGCTTTAAACGAAAAAAGAATGTGAAAGTTTCTAGCCTTTTTTATTTTCATTTTATCCTTCGTGGATTGAAATCTACTTTATCTACTGTCTCCTCCTTCTCTATCGTCTTTTTTTTAGACTTCCTCTCTTTCCACTATTTTAAAAAAATAGTGAAAAAGAGAATTTTCATTTGAAAGTTGTATTATTAAATTGAAAATTTTACTATTTTGTTTAAAATTCGGGATTTTTTATCCAAAATTTGTCCTTTTGGATTGGAAGTTTATCTTTCAGTGGAAAATTATTCTTTTTTGGTTGAAAATCCAAATTTTTGACGTCTTTTTTTTAATAGAAAATCTCGTCTTTTCTGGATTAAAAATTCAACTTTTGCTATAAAAGTCCTATTTTTGGTTTATTTTAAATTAGAAATTCACTTTTTGGATGAAAAATACGTCCTTTTGGATTGAAATTAATTCAAAATTCTACTGTTTTATTTTTGATATAGAATTTATCAGTTTTGGTTAAAGTTTCAATATTTTATCAATAATTTAACTGTTTTTTATCGTTAATCCTTTTTTCTCGAAAATTCTACGTTCTTGCAGAATTTTCGTTTTTTCATAAAAAATTCTTATTTTTCTATTCAAAATTCATCTTTTGGTAAAACAGTCATCCTTTTTGGTTTAAAATTCAATTCTTTTATCGAAAAATCGTCTTTTCGGGATTTAAAATTCGACCATTTGATTAACTTTTCTTTCTTTCTTTACTGAAATATATTTTTAATAAGGAAATTCACTTTTTTTTTAATTCACCTTTTTGAGTTTAAAATTCGACAATTTCGTTCAATTTTCTGTTTATTACAAAATTGCTATTGGTAAAAAAAATTCTTTTGTGGAATATTCGTATTTTTGGGCATAAAAGTCAATAATTTGTTTAGCTTTTTTCCTTTCTTAAATGAGAATTTTTTTGTAATTAAAAATGCAATTCTTTTGTTAAAATTTGTCTTTTTGGATAAATAATTAGTCTTTAGGGGTTAAAAATTCATCTTTGGTGAAAAAGTCATAATATTGGTTGACAGTAAACTCTTTTCAATTTAAAATTCTACTATTCTATTTTTGGTTCCGAATTTATCAAGTTTGCTTGAAAATTACATTATTTTACTTAAAATTCGTAATTTTTTATATAGAATTCGGCCTTTTGATTTGAAAATTTATCTTTTAGCGGAAAATTAATTATTCTTGGTTGAAAATACAATTTTCAACGTACTTTTTTTCAATAGAAAATTTCGTCTTTATTGATTAAAAAGTCATCTTTTGCTATAATAGATTTATTTTTTGTTTTATTTTTTATTGAAAAGTACAGTATATTTTTGGTTCAGAAATAATTGAAATTGGTTAAAATTTTTAATAATTTGTTAAAAATATTAATATTTCGTTCAAAAGTGAATATTTTTTTATAATATTTTAATATTATTAAAATCTGACCATTTTCTCTAAAATTCGTCTTTTTGAATAAAAAATACGTCTTTTTGGATTAAAAATTATTCTTGTGGTAGAAAATTCATTTGAAAATTTGAAAATCTAACGGTTTTTTTCTACAAAATTCTGCTTTTTGGGTCATTAGTTTGTCTTCGTAGATTGAAAATTGATCTTTGGATTAAAAAGTCATACTTTTGAATGACAGTAAACTCTTTTCAATTCAAAATTCTACTATTCTATTTTTGGTTCAGAATTTACCACGTTTGGTTGAATATTACATTATTTTATTTAAAATTCGTAATTTTTTATCAAAAATTCGTCCTTTTGATTTGAAAATTTCTTTCCTAGTGGAAAATAAATCATTTTTGGTTGACAATTTAATTTTTAACGTATTTTTTAAAATATAAAACTTCGTCTTTCTGCATTGAAAATTCATCAATTGTTATAAAAGTTCTATTTGATGGTTTCTTTTTAATTGGAAAGTGTATTACATGTTATTTCGATTTTTGTATACAAACCTTTTTTTCGGTTGAAAATTTTTCTTTTTCAGATAAAATTTCAACAGGTTGGATGAAAAGTCATGTATTTTTTTTAAATCATTTTTTTCGGTAGAAAGTTAATCGTGTTTGTTGAAAATATTTTTTTAGCTGAAAATTTAACTTCTTGGGAAAAAATTAATCTATGTTATTGGAAATTCAATGATTTTGTTAAAAAGTCATCTTTTGGTTCAAAATTCACCTTTTCAACTATTTTAGTAGTAAATACATTTTCCTGGTTAAAAATTTAACTATATTAAAAAAAATTATGTGTTGGATTGAAAGTTAACTTTTTTAACGGAAAACTTACCTATTACATTTCTAGTTGAAAATTAAACGACATGGTTGAAATTTGAACTTCTCTGTTAAAAACGTATTTTTCTGGTTACAGATTCTTGATTTCAGTTAGAAATAATGTTATTCAAAATTAAACCATTTTTTTGTTTTTTGGCAGAAAAATATTCTTCTTGGTTAAAAATTCAACTAACCGGTTGAAAGTTTACTACTTTGTTAAAAATGCATTACTTAACTATTTTTTTATCAAAAATGGGACAGTTACAATTTTCGTTGAAAATTGAAATTTAACTATTTGATTAAAAGTTAAACCACTCCTATAAAAATTATTATTTTGCTGAAGAAAGATTAATTTGTTTTATTGAGAATTTGAGCATAATGTTGAAAATTCGATTTTTCCGAAAAAAGTCAATGTTTTTAATTAAAAATGTAGGTATTCCATTTTTGGTTGAAAATCGATCTTTTTTAATTTAAAAATACAATTATTTAGACAAAAATTTATGTCTTTTTCAATCGAATTTTTCGGCCAAAAATTGATCTTTTTAGTTAGAAATTAAACCATTTGGTTAAGAATTAATCTACTCTGTATGAAATACAACAATATGAGAATATTTTTCACTTTTTCAAGCACATTTTCCAAAAAAAATACATTAATATTCAAATAAAGAAAATAACTTGTCAAACAAAAATTGAATACTTACATTTTCAGTTTAAAAAATTAATTTTCGACCGAAGAGATGAATATCTGTATAAATGTTGACATTTTCAATTAAAAATTAATACTTTTTTCAAAAAAAAAAAACTAATCAAAAGTGATGGATTTTCAACTGAACTTGTAAATATTTAACTAAAATAGTTGATTTTTTCAAAAAAAAAAATAAATAAATTTTTAACAAAATAGTTAAATTTTCGGCGAAAAATTCGTTTTCATAAAAAAAAGTTTTTAAATAATTAGCTCATATTTTAACAAAAGAAATGGATTTTTAATTGAAGTTATGAATCTTACACCATAAGAATTGTGTCATACTGGATTTTTTAACAGAAAATAAGAATTTTTTCACAGAACAAATTCTTATCCAAATTATTGAATTTATAACAAGAAAAGATCAATTTTCTACCGAAAATGTACATTCAAGTTTCAAATAAAAGAAATTAATTTTTTACCGCGTCTTGATTACATTTGTCAAATTTAAAGAAATTCAAGTTAAATTTTAATAAATTCAAAATAATTGGAAAAAAGGTTTAAAGTTCCATTGATTTCAATAAAATAAATTTAAAAGGGAATTTAACAAAAATAAAAAGTATTCAATTATTGTGAACTGAAAGCAACTAAAAAATATCTTTAAAAATGACTGAATTCAGTATATTGGAAATGAATTTAGAAAAATCTAAGGATTCTCGAGAAAATTTAATGAAAAGCAAAAATTGAATTGAATAGAATTGAGTGAATTTTGAATAATTTAAATGAATTAAAAATATTCAGGATAAATTAATAAGAATTCCGGGTCAATTCAAAATCCCGTCCAATTTTATTAAATCTGATATTTCCTGTAATCCTGGAAAATGTATTAAAACATTTTGAGAGCTTAGTCCCTTAAAATTGTTTAAATCAATTTAAAATTCCTTAAAAGTTTTTTCACTTTCGTAAAATTTTACACACCCTGTTGAATCCCTTAAAATTTCTTAAAAGGGCCTTAGAATCTTTTAAAAATGACTAAAATATTTCAAAACATTCGAGTCCCCTTGAAGATACTGAAATTCACTGAAAATTCTTTGGAATATTTTTAAATACCTATAAGTAAATATTTCAAATCCCTTAAATTCGTTTGAAATCCCTTTTAATTTGTTAAAGCTCTTTAAAAACTTGGAATTCTTTTAATAGCTTTTAAAGTCCTTTGGAATTAATTTAAAATATTAAAATCAATTAAAAATTCCTTTGAATTTTTTAACTTTCATAAAATTTTAAGCACCCTACGAAATCTTTTGAAATTCCTGGAAACTTTTTGAAGCTCTTAAAAAAAGCCTTGGAATTTTAAAAAATACACAAAAACATTCCAAATCCTTCGAAATCGCTTTAAAAATTTCTAAAAATCTTGAAAATTACTTGAAACTTTTAAGAATAACATAAAATCTTTTAAATTCGTTGGAATCGCTTCAAATTATTAAATAAATTTTGTTTCTTATCATTATTTTTTAAATACCCTGACTAAACTTTAAAGGTCCTGAAACCTTTTTGAAGCTCTTCAAAGTGCTTAGGCCATTCTTTAAATTATTTAAAAACCCTTAAAATATAAAAAAATTAATATTTTAGTTTAAAATTTAATAATTTGGTTCCAAATTGATTTAGTTTGAAAAAAATTCAACAATTTTGATAAAGTCTTTCGTTGTTGTTAATAATATACCTGTATTATTAAAAATTTGTTTTTTTTTTTTGAAAATTCCGCTATATTCTAGAAAATTGAACTATTTGGCTGAAAATTTACATCTTCAAGTTGCAGTTGCAGCATCCTTATTGAAAATTGATTTATTTTGTTGCAAATTCGTATTTTTCGATAGAAAATTTATCTTCTTGGTTGAAAATTTTCCTATTTGATTAAAATTTCATCTATTTTGTTGGAAATTAAACAATTTTGTCAAAAATCGATCATCTAAGTAACTGCATTTAAAAAACTTAAGATCAAGCCAAAATATTAATGTTATAAAAAGATATTGCAAAAAAAATATTTATGTTTGAAATTTTCGAAAGATTGGAATTACTGAAAATAATTAACATTTTGTAGTCTCTTGAGATTACTTTCAAATGTAAGTTTCGGTAGTATTTTGCTAAATAGTTAAGTATTAAAAAAAATTTAATTTAAAATAATATTTTTATAAATATTACTAAATTTGATTAGCATATATTTTTGAAATTTGATCAGTTCATGTCATTATTATATAAATTGATACAGTTTACCTTTAACTTGAAATTCACACTTGAAAATTTAAATAATTAATTCATTATTTTTGAATGGTTACAATTTTAGATTTTTTAATATTTATGTTAGAGGCTAAATTTCTAATTTTCGCGTTTTACAAGTTTTAATTTTGTTATTGAAATTTCAAAAGGTGAATTTGAAAAAGTACAATTGAGCATTTTAAAATGTTTACTTTTTAAATGATTTAAATTTAGTTAAAATAATTAAAATTTCAAAGGGATTGAGTATAAAATAGTGTTATTATCACAATTCTTGTCGACTAAACATTTTTCCTATTAATTTTCAAAGTTACGTAGTTCATATTTTTACTTTTCAATTTTCTCTTTTAAAATTACTTTTTATTTTTCGAAATTTCTGAAACTTTCGAATCTATGACTGAACTAGTCAATTTAGTTTTTAATTTCAAATTGTAATCGCTTCTAATTAAAAATTATTCAAATTAAAAAGTTTCGAATTTTTAATTATTTCATTGTGCACGCTTTTAATTAGAAATATTACAATTTAAATTTATTTGACTTTTAAATAATCCAATTTTTAGAATTCTCGTCTGAAAATATTCAATTGGTATTGATCTAAATTGTCCTATTCTTAAAATTTTAATCTGACGTTTCATTTCAAGATTCACCAATACAAAATAAAATTGTTCAATTTTGAACGCTTTTTCTTATTTCCTATTAAAAATTTTCAATTTTCAACATTTTAGTCAGAAATTTTTCAATTTTGAGAGCTTCTGTTTTTTAATTTTTCAATACCTAACACTTTTAATTTTGAACTTTTTTATTTAGAAATGATACCAGTTCAATTCCTTTCATTTTATTGGAAAAATTTTATTTTTTTCAAAACTTTACCTAATTTAAAATTGTTTAATTAGAAAGTTTTATATTACAAATCTGCTAATATTTTTTTAAACGCTTTCAATTCAAAACTATCCATTATTATTTCTAACATTTTTTAAACTTAATATTTAAAATTTTGTTTATTCATGGATTTAAACATTTTTCATCTTTTTAATTTTAGTAAGATGATTTAATTTGTAAAGGGTTTGAGTATAAACGAGTTTTCATATCACAATTTTTATTGCCGACAATTTTTTACAGTAATAAATTAAACGATTTTTTCACATTAAATGTCTATCATTCAAAATTAAATTTTATTTTTAACGCTTTTTTAGAATAATTTATTTTAAAGTTTTATCATTTTTAAATGTTTCATTTTGAACTTTAAAAACGCTAATTAGAAGTAAAAGAATAAAAATTCCTTTGAATTTTAAATGATCCGATTTTCAAAATGATCGTCTGGAAATATTCAATTTTTATTGACTGAAATTTTCCTATTTTTGAAATTTTAATCTGACTTAATTTCACTTCAAGATTCATCATTTCAAAATAAAATTGTTCAATTTTGAACGCTTTCATTCAGAAGTATTACAAGATTATTAGTTTTCTAGTGAAGTTTTTTAATCTTGAACATTCTAATCTGAAATTGTTCAATTTTGAGAATTTCTGATTTTTGACTTTTCAATTCCAAACAGTTTTGGTTTTTATTTAGAAATAATACCAGATCAGTTCCTTTCATTTTAACGCTTTCAATTAAAAACTATTAATTATTATTTCTAAAATCTTTTAAACATAATATATTTAAAATTGGGTTTATTCGAGGATTTTTTAGACTTTTATCTTTTTAATTTTA
Source organism: Belonocnema kinseyi (assembly GCF_010883055.1). Lineage (NCBI taxonomy): Eukaryota > Metazoa > Arthropoda > Insecta > Hymenoptera > Cynipidae > Belonocnema > Belonocnema kinseyi. The sequence continues at coordinate 114,676,274 of NC_046665.1, read as the reverse complement.
GTAAAATAATGTAATTTTAAAGGGCTTTCGTATGAACAAGTTTTAATATCACAATTTTCAGTGACTACAATTATATCAGTTTTAAATTAAGCACGGATTCGCTTATTTCTTAACGTTCCGTAGTAAAAACTTTTTTTTATTTTTAATGCTTCTGGTTAAAAATAACATTTTATTTCGAACTCATTTATATAAAATTTAATTTAAGAATTTTATAATTTAAAAAGATTGTAATTTAAGAATTGTCTTTTTAGGTTAAGTTCTCTGATAATTTAATGGTCCAATTTTTAAAATTCTTTCCGAAAATATTCAATTTCGAGATTCTTCAATTCGAAATATAATTATTCGATTTTAATTCAGAAATGGTACCATTTCAACTTATTTTTCATGAAATAATTTAATTATCAAAATTTCAGTTCAAACTTGGGGAATAATAAAATTCTCGACATTTTATAATATTATCGAATTGGAAAATTCCCGACAGTTTTTAATATTACCGAATTGTAAAATTACCGAATAATAAAATTCGCGACAGAAAATTGCCGATTTATAAAATATCCGAATTGGAAAATTCCCGAATTTTAACAATTAGAATTTCTTATAAATATATTTTATTACAAATACAACAATAAGACATTAGTTTCAAAGATTGTTTCTTGAATTTAAAATAGTAATAATTCAAAATAAAATATTTCTAGGTAACGCGTGTCTTCTTAATGTTCATACTATTTAAAAAAATACAAAAAGCGTTCTCAA
>NC_046665.1:114647989-114675421 GCF_010883055.1 Belonocnema kinseyi | reverse complement strand
GAAATTTTAAATGTTAAAAATAATTTTTGAAACTAATATCTTATTGTTGTATTTGTAATCAATAAAATATATTTATAAAAAATTCTAATTGTTAAAATTCGGAAATCTTACAATTCGGATATTTTATAAATCGGCAATTTTCTGTCGCGAATTTTCTTATTCGGGAAGTTTCCTATTCGGTAATATTATAAACTGTCGGGAACTTTAAGATTCGGGAATTTTCCAATTCGGTAATATTATAGACTGTCGTAAATTTTATTATTCGGGAATATTCCAATTCGGGAATTTTATAATTCTGAAATTTTATTATTCGGGAATTTTCCAATTCAGTATTTTTATTTTTCATCAATTTTATCATTGGCGAATTTTATTTTTCGGCAATTTTCCAATTCGGTATTTTTATTTTTCGGTAATTTCATTATTCGTGTATTTTATTATTTGGGAATTTTCCAAATCGGTATTTTTATTTTTCGACAATTTTATTATTCGCGAATTTGATTATTCGGGAATTTTCTAATTCGGGAATCTTACTGTGTAGAAAATTTTATTTTTCGGGATTTTTCAGTCGTCCCCAAACTTGTTCAAATTTATGTATTTTTTATTAGAAATTTTTATATTACAAATTATTCAATTTTTGAACTTTTATATAAAAATGATACAAGTTGAATTCCTTTTCATTCTATTCGAAATATTTTCCTTTTTAAAATTTCAAACAAATATAAAATTGATTTTTAATTTTTAACGTTTTTAATCTAAAAAGCTTTTTTATTGTTATTGTTTGAAATACTGGACATAATTATATTAAATTTAATTATGGTAATACAAATTTTCAACTCGTTAGTGAAATTTAAATTCAAGATTTAATTAATATGTTGAAACCAATCAAAGTTGGAGGTCTACAGATAATGGCTTGTCAGAACTTTCTGAATCGATATTTCTATCTATTATTAGAAAAATTGGTTCGTGTTCAATGGTAATTTGTTTAAGATAATCCCGGTATCAATAAAGAAGGTCAATTCATTTAATTATTTTTTGTTTTTCTAAATGAATTTAGTTAATTAACGTGCATAACAAGTATGTTAAAGCTTAAAAGCCTCTTTCAACTTCAATTAATGTTCTTTGATATTATTCGTATAATTCCAGCAAAATGTTACCGAAATAAAAAATCCTCAGGCAAGGAAATCTCAATCGTTTCATTATTTGATTTTTAAATTTATTAACTTGAATAAGGTAATTAATAGTGAGTAAATAAAATAAATTGTTTAATTAGAGAAATTCACGTTTTGATTTTCTTGATTATAAATAAAAAAAAAATACTTTTTATTCTGAACCGTCAATTTTTGGTGAATCGAGTTATTATGATTTTTTCTAGGACATTAAATATTTTCTACTGATAGAAAGACGTTTACAAATTTTTTTTTAATAATTCATGATTGCTTTTAGCAATTTTTTCTCAAAATATAATTGAATAATTTAAAAAATATTTTAACTATCTATTTTATTCCATGAAAAAACATTAACAAAGAAGAACAATATTGTTTGAATTAAAAAAAAAATAAAAAGTTGTTTAGACAATTAATTTTGATCAATGTCGTCATTTTTCACCTTGCTCTTATTGACACGTAGACAAAAAGTTGAACACTTCATTTAAAGACAGCAACTTTCTAGAATTATTGTTTTAAGTAGATAGTTATAAATAATAATTATTTATTTAAAAAATTAGGTCTAATCGTTTTTTAACCTCGCTCTAAACATAAAGTCCCTTTTAGTGAAACGTTGAAAAAGTGGACAATTTTTTTTTAAAGCCGCAACTATTTAGCCTTACTATAGTTCAAGATAGTTTTGAAAAATTCTAATTTATTTAAAAAAATTAAAATTAAAAAAGAAATGGTGTATTTCAAATAAAAGTATAAAAATAAAAGTATTTCAATAAAGAGAATATTATTGAAAATAATAATGAATGGCTTAAAGAATTCTATTTATTAAAATGACTTAAATCATTACCTCACTCTAATTAAAAAGTGAACGAAAAGTGCAAAATTCTAGAAAATCTGCAACTTTCTAGCATTTTTCTGTCAGCACATGATTATAAATAATAATAATTTTTTTAAACAAATATGTTTGTTAAATGTAATTGATTATTTTCACCATCTAACTGAAAAATTCAAAATAAGTTGAAAAATCTAAAAACCCGCAATTCTCTAATATATAGAAAAAGATATTTATAAACAATAATACTTTGTTTAAATAATTATATTTATAAAATTGCATCATTTCTTACATCGTCCTGGGTAATAAATAAACAAAAAAGTGAAAACTTTAGAAAACAATAAGAATTTTTTAAACAATTATGTTTGTTGAATTTTTATAAATTTTTACTTTACTTCAAGTGCAAAGTTGAAAAATGTGAACATTTTTTTTTGATTGCAACTTTATAGCATTATTTAGAGAAAATATTATTAGAAATAATACTAAATTTTTTAAATAATTATTTTAATTAAATTAAATCGATTATCACCCCACTCTTGGTACAAAGTTGAAAAAGTGGAAAATTTAAGAAAAAGTCGCAACTATCTAGCCTTAATATACTAGAAGATAATAAAAAAGAATTATAATTTATTTAAAAATTAAAATTAGTTTAAGAAAATTATGTCTTTTAAATCATTTTAATTTTTAGCTCGCTATTAGTGAAAAGTGGGCAAAAAGTTTCAAATTGCAGAAAAAAGTTGTATCTTTGTAATAGTTTTCAAAGGAAATATTATTTAAACTAATAATAAATGGTGTAATTATTTTTATTGACGTGATTTAAGTGAGTACCCCAATCTCAGTAAAAAGTGAACGAAAAGTGCAAAATTTTAGAAAAAACTGCAACTTTCTAGCATTATTTTAACAGCACAATATTATAAATAATAATTAATTATTTAAATAAATTTTGCTGTTAAATATATTCGACTATTGCTGCGATCTAACTAAAAAATGGAAAATAAGTTTAAAAAATCGTAAAAAACTGCAACTATCTGATATTACTATAGGAGGTGATTGTTATAAACAATCAAACCTTGTTTAAATAATTATTTATATTGAATTTCATTAATTTTTACGTCGCCCTGAGCGAAAAGTGGACAAAAAGTGAAAATTTAAGAAAAAACGCAACTATCTATAATTACTATAGAAAAAGATAGTTATAAACAATAAAAATTTGTTTAAGAACTTAGGTCCGCTAAATCTTCATAAATTTTTTTTTTACTTCAAGTGAAAAGTGGAAAAAGGTAAACATTTTTTAGAAAAAACTGCAACTTTCTAGCTTTATTTAAAAACAATATTATTAAAAATAATATTGAATCGTTTAATTATTTATTTTTGTTAACTTGGATGAATTATCACGTGAAAATTAAAAGAATTTATCTTTCCAGCACTATTCCTCATGCACATTATCATAAATAATAATAAATTGTTTAAGTAAATATGTCTTTCAAATTTAAATGATTATTGCCGCGATCTAAATGAGAAATTGAAAATGAGTTGAACAAATCGAAAAAACCCGAACTCTCTTACATTGTTATAGGAGAAGTATTTTATAAACAATAATAATTTGTTTAAATAATTGTATCTGTAAAATTTTTATAAATTTTTACTTTACTTCAAGTGAAAGGTGGAAAAAGGTAAACATTTTTTTTTAAACCGTAACTTTCTAGCATTAATTAAAGACAATATTATTAAGCATGATACTAAATTGTTTAAATAATTATGTTTGATAACTTTTATTCTTACCTGCCTCTAATTGAAAAGTTAAAAATAAGTTGAAAATTTCGGAGAAACCCGCGAATATCTAATTCTATTATAAGAAAGAATTGGTAACAAAATAAAAAATTGTTTAAACAATTTATATAAACATATATTTATCAGTAGAAAGTGGTGTTTTCTGTATTAGAAACAATTTGTGTATTAAATAACTGCAAAAAATTCAGAATTACGCAAATCCCAAGAAACTCGCAAATCCCAATTTCTCACTTATGGGTTTTTTTTTGGTACATTATAAAAAGAGTTATGGGAAACATATTTAAAAGGTAATTATTCATTTGTATTTTATAGTTAATTTTGAACGGAAATGTTAAATTTCAACTTTATTGAACTAATATTGACGATTGTGAGTCAAATTTACAAAAAAAAATTTCTTATGGGAAATACTTGTTCTTGATTAATTACTCGCGGACAGGCGTGGAGCAGCGGATGAATCACGTCCGAACAAGTTTAAGTCGACCACCTAGACCACCAGAAAAGTTAAGATTGTCACTATTCACGTCCAGACATATGTTCACTTTAATTCAAGTAATTTGTCCCCGAGTCGACCCCTTTATACCAAAAAAAAGGTTTTGATTGTTTTGGAAAGTTTGAACAGATATAGCATCCGGAACCGATGACCACGATCGTTCACCGAACGATATATTCCAACGTAACCGGAAGTGATACGTCATCCGACTCGTCACTTCCCACCACACCGGAAGACGATCGAGTCGGGAAAGTCAGTTAACAAAAAGGAAAGAGAAAGAAACGTATATTTAAAAAAAACTCAAAAGACACTTGATTTCTAATTTCACTAAATTATCGCGAAAGCTGTACACGATTCAGCCTTGTTTGGAAAACTGACCAGACCTGACCCAAGCGCCAAACCTACTCAGTCAAACCCTCGGATCACTATCTGAGTCCCCTCTCCAACAGAGGTAGCGTCCAAAACTTAAACAGAGAGAAACTTTCATGTAAAATAAACATTGGAAGGAAAACGTGGTATTTTCCATGAAATAGTAAGGTCACTCAGCAGAAGGATAATAACATGAAACAAATTCTTAACATTCCGCCCGCCTCGTTTACCGAACGAAACAAATACCAAGTATGAGGTCAACAGCTTGGGGCCGCCCGCTATGACACATAAATTAAGCTTCCATGTAGAGAAAGAAAAAAAAGGGATGAAGATTCAGGTCCGATCGCCACGGAGCACATTGGGCTGCATGGAGTCAGTGCACGACTGGTAGCCAACACAATTTAACGATGGGCGGTTGTAGGTCCCGAAAGAAGTTTTAACAGCGGCAGCTAGCACAAGTCCGTCCTGTCCGGCGCTGAAATCGGTGATCCGTGCTAAAGGCCATGTGCCACGTAGAAGTAGAGAAGGGTCGACAATTAACACGACGTCTCCATTTTGAAGATGACGTTCCGGCAGAATCCACTTATTTCTTTATTAAAGCGTATGAAGGTACTCATGAGACCAGCGCTTCCAAAACTAATCACACATCGAGCGAAGTTTGGCATTAGCACCGTAAAATGTGGTGGCATTGTCACTCCAGATGTCATGAGGGGCATCTCGACGACCAGCTAAGCGTCGGAGTGTGGCCAGAAATGATTGAGTGGTGAGGTGTCCGACTAGCTCAAGATGAACCGCTTTTAAACTCAAGCAGATGAAGAGCGCGATGTATCCCTTACTGGTGCGGTAGCCGCGTCCAATAGTCCATTTAACTGCGAATGGTCCGGCATAGTCAACTCCAATTTTTTCGAAAGGAAGACAGAGTGTGACTCGTTCAGTAAGAAGATCCCCCATTAGTTGATCGGATTGCTGAAGTCGTACTCGTGCGCACGGAATACAGTTTCGGATATGCGCCTTTACAGAAACGCGTCCACGAAGAATCGAGACTCGGCGAACAGCGTAGGAATACGTTAGCTGGAATCCGCTAGAGGGCTGTCGCCATTTAAGATGACTGAGTGTCGGTGATCATAGACAGCGGAGAGTTCGCTGTTCGTCCACCAACTCTCAAAATTCCAGTTGAATCGATGAATGGATGCAATCGAACGAGTTTGTGTCGTTTCTTAAGTGCCTTTCTCTGATGAGGGGTGCTTAATTCATCTTCAAAGCTGCATCCTTGAGCGCAGAAAACGCTAACTAAAAATGCGCGATGGATTTCTTCGGGAATAAGACGCTAATCCATGAGTTCAGAGCGTTCTATAGCAGGCTTGGGAAGAAGTTTGAAGCACAGACAACGTGCAATCACTCGTGTTAGACGAGTCAATGAAGAGAAGTTGCCAATCGTAGTATTGCTGCAATGTATATGAAGAACCGCAATGGTAGGCTGCTTTAATTCTATGTAATTGTTTTGGGCAGAATCAGTTGGGGGAATTTCATCAAGACAATGGAACGCTGGCTAGGAAGCTTCACTCTGCGAAAGCCACCTGTGGCCACTTCACCAGAGACTCTGCTGAGCTAAGGCTCGAGGATCCACTCCTCGAGTAGCAATATCAGCTGGATTCTCCTTTGCAGGGACATATTGCCAAACGGCGTAGGAGAGAGTTCGCTGGATCTCCAAAACTCGATTCGCGACATAAATCGGCCAACGGAAAGGATTATCCGTTTGAATCCAACTAAGAGCGTTTCGTGAGTCCGGCCAAGCGTAAGTGACCGCATGAAAAAGTTCTAACTCCTCGCGTTAGTCAATCGTACTACAAGCACGCCAGCGCAAAGTTCTAGTTTATGGATAGTGATTGTTTGAACAGGTGCGACGCAATCTTAGACGTTATAAGTTGGGCATTGCAGGTTCCATGTGAGGAATGCTCTCGAACGTAAACTGCAGAAGCAAAGGCATACTTGCCGGCATCTCCAAAACCTTGAATTTCTATTAGATTTGTAGGTTGATAGCTTATCCAATGTGAGCATTGTATCACAGTTATCTCAAATAGATTGGTCTGAAATGTTTTCCATCTTTCAAGCAAATCCTTGGGAAATGAAGTTTCCCTACCAACTTGAGCTTTCCAGAGATCCTGCATGAGGATCTTCGCGACGATAGTGATTGGACTTAGCCAGACAACTGGATCAAAGAGACGCGAGATATCAGCAAGAACATTCCTCTCAGTTATCGGGGACTTGCTGTCGATTACTGGTGCTTTGAATCTGAATTCGTCAGACACAGGATCCTAGGCGACTCCCAAAGCATTGTTGGGGCCATCGGTCTGAAACTGGAGACAACTTCTACGCAGTCGATCGCACTCAGGGATTTCATTAAACAGAGGAGAGTAGTTGGAAGCCCACTTCTTTAGATGCATTTCTCCAGACTTCAACAGCTGGATTAGTTGATCTCAAATTTTTGATTGCTGAAACTTCACCACTCACGCCTGATAAGATGTCATAGACATGAATATTTTCCGAATTAGCTCCGAGGCAGCAGGATAGCTGTTGACTTCGTCCGTCACTAGTTTTTAAAGAGTGCGAATTGCCAGAAATGGGGAGCATGACATTCCATAGGTTAGAGTCCGAAGTTGATACTGAATCTCCTCTTTCGCTCCTGACTTTCTCCAAACGATGCGCTGGAGATCGACATCTCTGTCGTCAACTCTGATCTGGCGATACATCATTTCAATATCAGCACAGAAAACTATTCGGGGGAACCTTCATCGCATCGAGACGGTAGCAAGGTCATTTTGTAGTTCTGAACCTGTGTACATGAGATTATTCAAAGATAAACCTGAAAAAATTCTTTGCGATGCATTGAAGACAATGCAACGTTTTTTCTGACCATCTGCAGTTCGTCAAACGGCATGATGTAAGATTTAGTAAGTTGGCCAGGAACTATTCAAAGCTTCTGAAGGGAGAATGAGACGCATGTGCCCTAGTCTTTTAAAATCAAACATGAAGCGCTCATCCTCTTCGTTTAACAAAGTATGCTTCTCCAATCGTTGACATACGGTGTTAGGGATGCGTTTAGCACTTTGCAGAGACTCTCCTAAGGTGTGAATGCAGGATAGTCAAAGAGAAGGACGCACGATGTATATGCCGGTGCTCTCACCTCGATGTTCATCTGCAAAAGCTCACACACATTCTTGATCCTCGAGAGAAGTCAACAGGGGAATCATTACTTCCTCTTGTTCCCAGAATAGCCTTAGGTTGCTAAAGGGGTTGTCCTTTTGGTAAAAAGTTAAGATCATCAAAGCTTTCTAGTGGTCCAATTTATCTGCAGTTAAAGAGAATCCAACCGGACCGATCACAACCCTTCCGAAAACGGTTCGAAAGGCGACGGGAACCTCTCGTGGTCCCTCGCGGACACCAATCTAGAAAGAGTGAGCCGTAAACATCAGCGCCTAAAAGCACATCAACGTGTTTGGGGACCATGAAGTATAAATCCGCTAAGGGAATCCCTTGGATATGGGGTCATTTTCAATCGAGAATTTTCTCTGATGGAGTGATAACACCAAGATCTCGAAGAACGAGAGTATTTACTTCCATAGGTGGCAGTGATTGCCGAGATTTGATATGAAGGTTCACACATGCCTGCGCGTAGTCTCGATTGCTTTATTCCCCACTGTGCTGATACGAACATTGACGGCCTGTTGAGGTAAACCAAGGCGGCGAGCTAATTGGTGGGAAATGAAAGCTTTTTAGGGGTTGAAGGGCCCCGAGTTGTCAGTCAAAGGTCTTTTATGAGTGTTGTCTTCATGAAGTGTGCTATAATGCTTCTTATGGCACAGACGACAACAAGAACTCGAAGGGCAGCTACGGCTCAAATGTCCCATTTTGAGACAATTAAAGCACAAGCGTAGTCGAAGGGCAGCTTGGAGCCGCGCAGGAGCATCAAGCTTATGCCACTCTTGATAGTAACCGACGTTATGGTTTGAGTTACAGGCAGCACAAGATCGATTGCCTGACGTAGCGAGTAACCAAGTCTTAATTTTGTAGCCCGACTGGGCGTTCCAACTTTAGGCGGTGAATCTGCTCCTTGATTCACTCATTGACGTATGCACTGTTTCAGTAGTCTTAAGTGCTTGAATTCTCTGCTGCAGAAACACCTTAATTGCGGAAAAGATCGAGATTATACCATCCTCGCCCAGCTGATTTTCCCAGTTTCGGTGAGTAACTGAATCCATTGCTGTAGCAGTAACAAATGTGAATATGAGATCTTAATTCTCAATCAGGCATCCAATGAGAGGGCTCAAAGGTTTTCTCCGCTGTGAGATAGTGTCTAAAAGAATCTGCAATCCTTTCGCGGCCTCAAACTTCAGGGTTTTGATATCAGTTATAGTCTGTAAATGATCTTAGAGGAGAAGGCGCTTATTGTCGTACCGACTTAAGAGAAGTTTCCAGGCTGTTCCGCAGTGGCCTTGGTTGTCAATATCGTATCTAAGGCGCTTTTAGCTGCACCTTGAACCGCCCCCTTCAGATAGTACAACTTCTGCACTGGAGATGGTGTTGTAGCATCATGTACCATGGAACAAAACAGGTCCCGAAAGGGCTCCCAGTCTTCTCGTTGACCTGAGAATGCGAGCAGATTTATTCTGGGCAAATTTTTCTGTAAGCGAGCGACTGTCACCAGTGGGGGGGGGGGGGGCTGAGAGTGACACGTTACAGTATATACGATCTTGTTCATCGTAGAGGCAACTGAGAGTTTCGACGTAAACAGCTTGGGTAGAATCGAACTAATTGTCAGTGAAATATATCTCACCGGCAATGGAATCTTTGGTTACAAGTTCAAGATGATTTGATCTAAGAGTCTGGAAATAATCGTTTAATAATTGAATTTGGTTGCGTAAGAATCCGGGAGTGATTGTTGCTCAGCAACAAACACAATGTTCCTTATATTTGAAATCGAAGCTACCAATGACAATTGGCTCTTTAAAAGGTCAATTACTTTCATGATGATGTGCTCTTGAAACTTCATAAATCTTGCGATGCTTGCAGACCTGAAACAAATCTTCATAGCAACATAGAACCCCAGTAAGGAATTTCATCTTGCAGGAATGAAGAGAAGAGAAACTGAAAAGGCAGGGAAGAAAGTAATGAATTTTCCGTGCAATGTGGAGACCCAGGGGAACAAATCCGAAGTCAGTCCTTCTGACACCAATCCAGGTTTGAGAAAAATGTAATTACAAGATAAAAACATATAGTCTCTCATTTCTAATAAGTCAGTCATGTCTGAGAGCCTGTCCCACGCTGCTTGCAATGATTGAAACAATCCTCAATTAATACGTCTGTCATGTCTGAGAGCCTGTCTTGAGGCGTTTGAAATGTTGCAAACAATCAATCGGCACTATATATCTGTCATGCTTGAGAGCCATTCTCCAAGCGTTTGCAATGTATGATAGTCATACATGAGAGCCTGTCGTGGGACGTTTGCAATGTTGAGAACCATCACAAAGACCATGAGTACATTTTTCATGCCTGAGATCCTGTCTCGAGGCGTTCAAAATGTTGCAAACAATTTATTAGCAGTGCAGTCGTCCCACCTGAGAGCCTATCTTGGGACGCTTGCAATGTCCAGAACAATCACACAGTCAGTAAGTAAGTCTGTTATACCTGAGAGCCTGTACCGAGGCGTATACAATGTTGCAAACGGTCCATTACCAATATGCTCGTCATACATGAGAGCCTGTCTGAGGACGTTTGCAAAGTTGAGAAGAAGCACAGTCGTAAATCTGTCATGTCTGAGATCATGCTCCTCCGCTCACCCACCATCCGGCTCGAAGGACCAAAAAATGTTGATTAATTACTCGCGGATAGGCGTGGAGCAGCGGAGGAATCACGTTCGACCAAGTTTAAGTCGACTACCTAGAGCACAAGAAAAGTTAACATTGTCACTACTCACGTCCAGACATATGTTCAGTTTAATTCAAGTAATTTGTCCCCGAGTCGACCACACAATCACTTTATACCAAAAAAAAGGTTTTGATTGTTTTGGAAAATTCGAACAGATATAGCCTCCGGAAACTACGATCACGATCGTTCACCAAACGATCGATCCCGATGTAACCGAAAGTGATACGTCATCCAACTCTTCACTACCCACAACACCAGAAGACGATCGAGTCGCGAAAGTCACTTAAGAAAAAAGAAAGAGAAAGAAACATAGATTTGAAAAAAATGGAATCGTTCAGATACCTGAAGAAAAATCGAAAGACACTTGATTTCTAATTTCGTTTAATTAACGCAAAAGCTGTACACGACTCAATCTTGGTTGGAAAATTGACCAGCCCCAATCCAAACACCAAGCCTGCTCAGTCAAACCCTCGGATCACTACCTGAGTCCCCTCTCCAATAAAGGTAGCGTCCAAAACTTAAACAGAGAGAAACTTTTAAGGAAAATAAAAATTGGAAGGAAAAAATGGTAATATCCATTAAAAAAATCCACAAAAATGGTCAGGTTTAGCGCTATGCGGCGCTAAGCGCTCAAGATCAGTGAATAAAACGAATTACAACAGATGTTGTTACAAAAGCGATGTCAACATAGAAATCACGGTTCAGATCGTGGTCTCTCATATTTTCGCCTACACCGTTGACTCATATAGCGTGCTTCTCAAAACGATCAAACGCTAAGCGCCCAAGATTTTAACTTGACTAATTAATCACTTCTTTAAACTTGAAGTTGCCGATGAAAGTAGGTTATGTCTCAATTGCAATCAATCGATTCGCATTGAGATAGAGGAGCTCCAACGTGACCCAGGCTGTTTAAGACTGAATGCTCTTACACAAACAGGCAGGCGAACGTGCATGTTCTGTAATGCTGATGTTCATACTCCAAGACTTTCAATTGAATGTAGAGTTAACGCTTTTATTGTCATGAACATTTTCATTCCAGAAGGAACAAGAGCATGCTTAAATCATTTCGAAGAACATGATTTCATCTTAGGCCCCTTGCTTCCTGGACTACAAGCGATTAATAGACCGTATAGGATTCCGGGACAGCAGTTACTTGTGTTTTTGCAGCAACTTCGTAACGAAGCAAATGTTCATGCGGCCGCGGCGTTTAATAATAAGAATAATTTCACTGATGAAGAGTTTGAAGCTATTACTCCTGTAACCAAAGAACAATTTAGAGAATTGTATAAATTTTGTGATTCTATTCCGCAGTTACGTAGACATGGTGCCAGATACGTGAGGAAAAAAGATCTACTGACTTTCCTTTGCAAAATGCGTCAAGGACTTTCTGATGAATTTCTGAAAGTGATTTTTCATTATTCGAGCCAGCAAGCTACAAGAATGGCTATTTCTACTGTAAGAGAGTCTTTAATGCAGCGATTTGTGACTGGTAACATTGGATCTAATGCGATAAGCAGAGAGGAATTCATTGAAAGGCACGTGACATAATTCGCCAATGAACTTTATAATCCACAACCAGAAATTCCCAGAGCTATTGCTATCATCGATGGAACTTATGCTTACATGCAGAAGAGCAGTAACTTTCGCGTACTTCGACAGTCATTCTGCAAACATAAAGGACGTCACTTGGTAAAACCTGTTCTCATTGTTGCTCCAGACGGACACATACTTAAAATACAAGGACCATATTTTTCTGACTCGCGAAACAATGACGTACAAATGCTCATTAACGAATTTGAAAGAGATGTGGAAGGTATGAGAGAATTTTTCGACATTGGTGATATTTTTATAGAGTACCGTGGATATAGAGATGCCCAAACACTTTTAGAACGCTTAGGAATTGTGTCCAAGATACCACCCTTTCTCCAACAAGGACAGAATCAATTGGTAACGGAAGAAGCAAACGAAGTTCGGCTAATAATGAAATCTAGATGGATCGTGGAATCCAGAAATGGCCACATAAATTCCATTTTCAAATTCTTCGAGAAAACCATTCCGATGGCTCATGTACACAATCTAAGGGACTTCTTTCACATTGGTGGTGCCATAATTAATCGGTACCGTCCTGTTATCGCGATGCAAGGCGCTACAGCAGAGCTTGCAAGAGAATATATAGCGAGAGCTCGTGAGCCAAATATTGTGCAAGTTCGCGTAGAAGTGGACAATATGCGCTACGGAATTGCAAATTGGAATCGCCTGCATGAACTTCAAGTACCACAATTTTCTCGCCTTACATTGGAAGAAATACGCGATATAACAATTGGCGTGCATCAAGTAGAACTTGCCCCATCTTACGTTCAAGACAAGCTGCAACGAGAAGAAGATGAGAAGTTTCAACTAGATACGCGACTTAATGAACCTGGTTTGATCAGAGTACGAGTGCAAGCGTTTTATGGTTCCTGGGTTATGCACGTCACCAGCAACACGTAAAGTATCCTCAAACTTCCTTGCTACAAAGGATTCTAGACGCTGCTAATAGAGTTGAACAAGCGGACCGGAATCAAGAGCCAGAAATAGTTTAATATTTCGCAAAAGCTACTGGGAGTGGTTCTATTCGCTGATCATGGGTGCTTAGCGTTCGGCCCTCTTGCGAAGGGTACACTGTTATTATCGGAATGTGCGCACTAGTAACTAATGTTACTTTGGGTACCATTTCTGCCTTTAAAAAAGTGATGAATTAGTCAAGTTAAAATCTTGGGCGCTTAGCGTTTGATCGTTTTTAAAAGCGCGCTATATGAGTCAACGGTGTAGGCGAAAATGTGACAGACCACGATCTGAACCGTGTTTTCTATGTTGACATCGCTTTTGTAACAAAATCTGTTGTAATTCGTTTTATTCACTGATCTTGAGCGCTTAGCGCCGCATAGCGCTAAAACTGTCCATTTTTTTGGATTTTTTTACGGATATTTCATCCGGCACTTATAACCTTAAAAATTACAAAGTTTCAGCTAAATTTACCGAAAGCCATTTTCCCATACATTTAGTGCGGGGTCCTTTGGGGTCGATATGCATGAAAATTCGAAGGCACAAAATTTCCAAATAATTTTTGAACCAGCATAGTGAATCAAGTACATTGTATCTTTTTTAAGATTTTTTAACAAAGATGGTAATTATTTTATTCCTTTTTTCCAATTTAACATGTTCTTTGCGTCAGAAAGTAATGTATTCTGCAAAAAAATCTCTTTAGATTTACAAATTTTAAAAATCACTGTGTAACGCAATATTTCCTATCAATTGCACTTTCCTCAAAATTAAATAAAAAAATTTGTAATAACCGTGCAGTACACAATTGATTCAAAGTTAATAAGGTGCCATTGTTTACTCTTAAACTTGGAAGAAAAGTTTTTAGGTAGGTCGGTGTCTTAAATTCAAGAAGATGAGGGTGTTCTTTATCGAAAATAAAGAGTCTCGTTGCGCAGAAAGTAAAATTTATTCTTCCAAAGACCTTTCTTTCGTCGGTAAATAAAATAATTAAATAAATTACATTTCAACTCATATTTAAACTTATTTCAAGCATGTTACACAAAAAATATTATTTTTGCATACTATATATTTTTAATAGCTAAAAGCAATTTGCAGAGTAAAAAACATAGCAAAATGAAATAACAGAAAGAATAATTTGATAAAAATAATATTTGTCATTTTCATATCATCTGTAATATTATTTCGATACCGCAAAAACAATAATTTTTAATTGGACTTTGTATCCAAAAAATATGCTGTGAACTATTCGCATAAAATATTAATTCCACCATAGGGAACGATATACTATGATTACGAAAAGCCCATTTGTTTTCAAGCGCAATCTCGTTTTATGACAGGTTAGCAGACATTAATTTTACCTGTGGAAGAATCTACCTGAAATTATACAGAAATAATGAAAGGTTCATAAATTGAAAATATGATTAAAAATTATAAATAAAAACCTTATTAAATTTGGAAATCAAAAATATAAAGTTAGCTCATTTATCAACAGGGTGGTAACTTAATTGAAAACCGAGAAATGATCGGGAACTCTGTTGACCTCAAAAACCCGGGAAATGACCTGGAATTTAACTAAAATCTGGGAATTAACTTCTGATCGTCGCCAAACTCAAGTTTTTATAATTTAAATCATTTTTTTTTAATTTAGAAAAGTGACTTTTATTTTATCTATAATTTCAGGGAGTTTCGGTAAATAAATATAATTTTACTTGGAACAGGAAATTTTCGACATGGAATGGGAATTTTTTAAATATTAAAAACTGGGATTTAGAAGAAAGGAGTTTAAAAAATCCCTGTACCAAGTAAAAATTCATCGCAATTTAAAAGTTCCTGCTTCCAAATTTTAGAACAAGAAAGTACTCGAAGTAATTTTTAGAGTAGAAGTAGTAATTCCAAGAGGAAATATTTCTAAAACATAATATAAATATTTTTTTTCCATTTTTCCTTAGTAATTTACCTTTTTTTTCTTGAAAATTCAACTGTTTTCTACTAAAAGATAAACTTTTTTGTTAAAAATTAATTTTTTGTTTGAAGATTCATCATTTTAATTTGAAATTGATTTCTTTTAAAAAATGTAACTTCTTTGTTGAAAATCAAATTTTTAACTAAAAATCGAGCTAAAAATTTAACTATTCCAGTAAAAAACCGGAACCATTTTTCTGAAAATTGAAAAGTTGAAAGTTAAACTTCTTAACTTAAAATTTAACTGTTTCATGTTTGGTGGAAAATTGAGCTTTTCTACTACGAAATTGAACAATTTGGATTAAAATTTGTCTTTTTACTCTGAAAACTCATTTATTTCATGGAAAAATGTCACGTATTTTGTTGAAAAAATCGACTTTTTTTATAGAAAAATATTTTTTTCTTTTAAATGTAATCTATTTGTTTAAAAATTAATCTTTTTGATCAAAATTCGATTAATGCTGTTAATTATTCAGAATTTTTGATGAAAATCAATCTTTTAGGTTAGAAATAGATTTACTTGGTTAAAAAATAAACTCTGTTATTGAAGATCATTTTTTTTATTGATGATTCATTATTTCAATTTAATAAATTGTTTCTTCGTTTAAAAAATTATATATGTTATTCAAAAATTGTTTTTTCTGTGAATAAAAAGGAATTTTGTTACCAAAAATAAATTTTTTTTTGAAAATCCGATTTTTATGGTTAAAAATTAAATTTTTCACGGAAAATTGAACTATTCTATTTTTGATTAAACTTTCATATTTTTGGATGAATTTATATGTGTATATATTTCTTTTTGTAAAATAAAATATTATTCTTAATTCATGTAACTTGTGGAAAATTCGTCTTTTTTGTAAAAAATTAATCTTATTGGTTAAAAATTCATCTTTTGGGTAGGTATAAAATTCAGCTATTTTTTTTAAAGATTCATAACTTTAGTTGAGAATTTATCAGTTTGGTTGAAAGTTAATTTTTGCAACTCTGCATACAACCGTTCCACTTTGAGTAGAAAACTTATGTTCACATAGAACGCACTACAGAGTTGAAAATTTGGGAAATTAAATGATAAGCACTAAGAAACGTTGGCTGGCCCTTAATTTTTATAATTATGAAAAAATAAAATTTTTTAGAAAAAAACCTCTTTCGAATTGTAAAAACATAAGAACAGACAAAAGTGTTCAGTGCTTCTTATATAATTTCCTAAAGTGTCAACTCTGTATCGTGTTTTATGTAAATATAAGTTTGATTTGAAAAAAATTTAAAACAAAAATTGATGTTACGCTCACAGGACCCTAAAATTAAAATGAAAATACTATTCCAGTTGAATATTCCACAATTTTAGTAAAAAAAATTTTAACTGTAAATTTAATTATTAGATTTTTCGTTAAAAATTATCTTTTTTATTGAAAATTCGTATTTTTCTGTGAAACATTGATTTTCTTATATTACAACCTAATTATTTAAGTTTTGTTTTACAATTGATCTTTGTTGTTACAAGTTAAACTAGTTAAAAATTCATCAGCTAAGGTGAAAATTAATTGATTTGACTAAACATGTATTTTCTATTTTATTTTGAAAATGTTTTTTTATCTCAAATCAAAATAAAAAAAAAATCAAAATCCAACTATTTGGTTGAAATCCAAGTCTTTTCGTTGTCGAAAAATTGTATTTTTTGCTAGAAAATTAATCTTTCTATTTGAAAATTGATCTTATTGTTTAAAAATTCATCCTTTTTGGTTAACAATTCAAGTATTTTAGTTAAAGTGTATTATGGTAAACTATGGACTTATAACATTAAAGTTTATGAAAATACTTTAATATTTTGTTTACAATTAAAATAATACTTATTATATTTCAAATTACATTGAAATTAATGAAATATTGTATTAAAAATAAAACTTTTAACAAATAACTATTTTGGTTAACTTTTGGTTAAAAAATGATATATTTTAGAGAAAAATCATATATTTGTTTGAAACTGTCTGGATTTTGTAGCAAATTCGTCAGTTTTTGTATAAACGTAATATTATTGGTTAAAGATTATTATTTTTCATTAAGGATTGAGTTATTAAAAAAAATCCTTTTCAGTTTGTCAAAAATAAATTTCTTTCAAAGAAATTTCGATTCTTCTATTTTTGGTTGAAAATTGATATTTTAAATTGAAAACTGACCTTTTGTACTTAATAATTCAATTTTTTTAATTTTTCTGTTTTGGTAGGAAATTAATCCTTTTAGTTTAAAATCGACCTTTTTTGTTAAAGACTGAACTATTTGGAAACAAATTTATTTGTTTTGATGCAGTATTTAGACATTAAGAATTTTGTTGAAAATTCGTTATTTTTGATAGAAAAATAAACTTCTTCATTGTAATTTCATCTTTGTTTCGAGGATTCTATTATTACATGAAAAATTCGTTTTTTCGTTAAAAATTAATTTATTTAATAGAAAAGTCGATTATACCATTTTTGATAGAAAAATGATATTTAAAAAAAAATTAATCTTTTTTTGTTAAAAATATAATTTTTTTAAACCGTCTTTTTCAACAGGGACATTAATCTTCGCAGCTGAATATTCATGTTGTTCATTGAGGGAACAATTATTATTATTTTTTAAATTCCTTCCTAGTTGGTCAAAAATTAATTTATGTAAAATAAAATTGGAATAAATCATTTTTGGTAGAGAATTGATATTTGAAATTAAACATTTATCTTTTTTAGTTGAAAATTCAGCCCTTTGGTTTGAAAATGCACATATTTCGATGAAAATTCGTTATTGCGGTAGGAAATTAGTCTTCTCGTTTGAAAATTCATCTTTGTGATTAGGAACAAAACTATTAAGCTGCACATTCCCTTTTTTTCTTAAAAATTAAATTCTTTAACTAAAAATTTAACTCTCCCACTTTCGTTAAAAAATTGAAATTTTGAATTACAAATTGATATTTTTGTATTGAAAAATCAATTATTGGTTTCAAACCCCATCTTTTTTTATATAAAATTAATCTTCTTGGTTGAAAATTCATCTGTTTAAAACTAATTAAAAACTCCAATATTTGATTGAAAATTGATTTATTTTATTGAGGATTCAACTATTTTATTAGAATTTTAACTGCACAATTTTAGGTTTAAAAGGTAAATTTATAATTGAACATTAATTTTTTTAGTTGAAAATTCGTCTTTTTGATAGAATTTTAATTTTCTTTGTTAAAATCTTATCTTGTTAATGAGGATTCAACTTTTTTCTTGATTTTTGTTTTGATTATTAAAAATTAATGTCTTTGAGGAAAGTTTTTATTATACCATTGTTGGTTAAAAACTAATCGTTTTTTGTAGAGAATTAATTTTATGCGTAAAAAATTCATCTGTTTTGTATCATTTTTAACATAGATGTCCAAATTCGACTTTTTATGACAATAAAAAAAAAAACATTTTTTTTAATAGAAAATTAATCTTTGTGATTGAAATTTCGTCTTTTTTGTTAAAACTTTTACTATTTGGTGTCAAATTCGCCTGTTTTGGTTAAAATTTTAAAAAATCTGTAGAAAATGTAATTTTTTTATTGACTATTAACTTTTATATACTAAAAATATTCCTTGAATTCCGTCATTTAATTGAATGTCATTAACTCATTGAATCAGATGATTTCCTTGAATTTCGTGAATTCCATGGATTTCACGTTTTCCTTTAATTTTATGAATTCGTTGAATTCCGTGACCCGCTTGAATTCCGTGAATTCCATACACTCTATAAATTTCATGAATTCAATAAATTCCATGAATTACACAAATTTCATGAATACCACGAATCCTGTGTATTCCATGAATTCCGTTTATTCCACGAATTCCTGAGTTCCATCGTTTACGTGAATTCCATTAATTCCATGAATTTCTACAATTCCGTGAATGTCATTCATTCCATGAATTTCCTGCTTTCCTTAAATTCTGGGAATTCCTTGATTTCAGTGAATTTGTTTAATTTCGTGATTTCCGTGAATTTGTTTAATTCCGTGATTTTGGTGAATTTTTTTAACTCCGTGAATTCCTTGAATTCCGCAAATAGCGTAAATTCCAGAAATTCCGTGAATTCCTTAAACTGCTTGAAATCCGTGGTTTCTGAAAATTACGTGAATTCCGTGAATCCTATAAATTTCGTGAATTCCGTGGATTCTATCAATTCTGTGAGTTTCTTGAATTCTTTGAATTCCTTGAATTCCACGATGGAATTTTAGGAATTAAAGAAAATCGTGGAATTCATGGAATTGAAGGAATTCGCGGAATTTATGGAATTCAAGGCATTTATGGAGTTCAAGGAACTCATTAAAATCACGAAATTCACGGTATTTTCAATATTCACGAAATTCACCAAATTTATGGAATGTACGGAATTCATGACATTCACGGATTTCGCAGAATTCATGGTAGTAAAGGAATTCACGAAATTTATGAAAATCAAGGAATTAATTAAATTCCCGTAATACGCGGAAATTATAAAATTCACGGAATTCATTAAATTCACGAAATTCACAGAATTCACAAAATTCGGAGAATTAATAGAATTTACAGAATACATGGAGTTAAAGAAATTCACAATATTGATTGAATTTAGAGAATTCAAGGAATATGTGGCATCCAGGTAATGAAAGGGATTCAAGAAATTTAGGGAATTCAAGGAATTCGCTAAGATCGCAGAACTCACTGGATCTGTGAATTCTTTCGATTCCGTGAATTCCGTGAATTCCTCCGATTCTGCGGATTTCGATAAATTTTGGTGAACTTCTTGAATTCCGTAAATTTCGTAAATTCTTTAGATTCCGTGAGTTCCATGAATCTGGTGAATTCCGCGAATCTCGAGCATTTAATTAACCCTATGAATTTCTTGAATCCCCTGTATTCGATGAATTCCATGAATTCCGCGAGTTTCATGAAATGCTTGAATTCTGGGCGTTGTATTAATTCTGTGAATTCCTTGAATTTCGTCTATTCTATGAATTCCACGCTTTCCTTAAATACCACGAATTCCTTAAATTCCATGAATTCCTTAAATTCAGTGAATTTATTTATTTCCGTCAATATCGAGGAATTCAAGGTATATAAGCAATTAGAGAAGTTCACGGTGTGCACAAAATAGAAGGCGTTCACGAAATTCTTGGAATTCTTGAAATTCCTGGAATTTAAGTAATTTGCGGAATTCACATCATTCAAGAAATTTATAGAATTTATGTAATTCGACGAATTCGATGGACTCACGCAATTCAGGGAATTTATTAAAGTCAGGGAATCAGCTGAATTCACGCAATTTACAGAATTCAAGGAATCTAAAGAATTTGCGGACATCAAGAAATTCACGGACATTAACGAATTGACGGAATACAAAGAATTCACGGATTTCAAGGAATTCAAGAGATTTAAAAATTCACGGATTACACCAAATTTATGGAATTGGAGAATTTATGGACATTACGGAATTCATTGAATTCATACAATTCATTGAATATATGGTATTAATGGAAATCCCGAAATGTACGGAATTCAACGAATTCATGTAATTCACGAAATTAGAGCAATTCACGGAATTGAAGTAATTCGTCAATTTCAAGGAAATCATGGAATTCATGAAATTTAAGGAGTTCATGAAATTCAATGAGTTAATAAAATTTAATAAGATCACGGAATTCCGTTAATTCTTTGAATTCCATGAATTCTGTGAATTGCACGCATTCCGTAAGTTCACGTGCGTTACGCAAATCCAGTGAATTCCGTAATTTCAGCGAATTGCTTAAATTCCACCAATTACGTTAATTTCTTCAACTGCATGAATTCCGTGAATTCCCCTAATTCCATTACTTCCGTGAATTTCGTGAATGCCATCAAATTCGCGGATTCCTTTCATTTCGTAATTTTCACGAACTCCTTAAATTTCCTGAATTCTTTAAATTTTATAAAATCCGTCAATGCCATATACTTCTTGAATTCCCGGAAGTCCTTGAATTCGGTGAATTAATTAAAATCCATTAATTCCGTGATTTTCTTGGGCACAATTTTTGTCTTAAAAATCCTCTTATACATGTATTAGAACGCTGGAAAGTCACTTCACGATTTACAACCATTAGAATGCATATTGCAATTTCGTTATTCCAATACCATGTTTGGAATTTTTCCTTGCGCTTATACTGAAGAAGTCTTGTAGAAGTTTTGTAGAATTCCAAACATTTTTAAGGATGTACATCACGTACAATCTATCTCAAAAGTTGCCTATCCGTAAAATGATTTATAAAATTTTTTATAAATGAATTTTTTATAAGTAAATTTTGCTTTAAAATTTCGAAAAAAATTAGGCTAAAATTGTTCATTCAACAGTTGTTATTTAAAGTTTTATTTTTTGATCCCTTTTTAGGGAAAAGGTACCATTTTTATTTAATCCTGGTGATCAAGGACTCATTTTATTCTTTGAAGGATTTTGTACAATTCTGTTTGGGTGGTGTTAATTAAAATTTTAACTATGATTGTTTACAACAATAATAACCATATGATTTCTCAATTAATTAAAAAAAATATATTTACCTAAATAGGAATTTAGGGAATCATTCGAAGAATAAAATGAGTCCTTGATCATTAGGATTAAATAGAAACTGTAACTTTTCCCCAAGGAGAAAGTAAAAATTAAACCTTTAAATAACTACTTTTAAATAAACAATTTTAACCTGAATTATTTTTTTCCGAAGTTTCTTAGAAGCCTCCATCAAGATTTCCAAAAATTAATTAATTAATTGATTTGAATTAAAAATCGTTAAGTTTAAAAACAAAACGTTCCTTTTAAAATTGCCCACCCAAGAATAAACTTAGAATTGTACAGAAATAACAAAAGATTAATGAATTCAAATTACGCCGGGTTGAACTAAGCCTGTTTGCTTTTCCATGCGAAAAAATTCTACAAAAAACATATTTTTATGGAAAGCTATACCTTTCATTCTAAATACTATCATAAAAAAAAGGTTGCGATACAATCTTGAAGTCTGAAGCCACATTATCTCTTCACCTATTGGTTGGATTTAAACACGCCGCCTATTCTTTAGAATCGAAATCAAAATCGAGATCAACGGAACTTTTATGAAGCCAACGCATGCGCACCGAAATGCGATCTAGAATCATTTTTAGGTTAAGAACAGAGCTGCGTATGAGGGTGCTTCCATGCCTCTGCAAGCAGGCAGTCTGCATGAAGAAAACCCATAAGAGTCAAAGAGATGGACCATCTTCATAAATGGCTATTTTTTAAAGAATACGTTTAATTTATTATTTTGCTTTATAAATTTACAAGAAATATTAAATATTTAAACAATTTTAATTGAAAAATTAAAGTTTGGCCTTTATCCTACGAGTTAATTTACTTTCCAAATCAACTAAGAATGTCTATACAATGACTCTTTTCTATGTTGCTTTGCAAATTTACAAGAACTATTAAGTATTTAATGAATTTTAAATAAAAAATTCAGACTTTGGCCTTTTTTCTTCAAATTAAATTTTTTACAGAGTCAGCTAAAAATGTCTATCGGATGACTCTTTTCTGTGTAGCTTTGCACATTTACAAGAAATATTATTCATTAAAATAATTTCAATTTAAAATAAAGATTGTAACCTTTTTTCTGAGAGTTAATTTTTACGAAGCCAAGTAAGAATGTCTATACAATGACTACTTTTTATGCTGCTTTTCAAATTTACAAGAACTATTAATCATTTAAACAATTTTAACTAAGAAATTAAAAGTTTGGCCTTTATCCTACGAGTCGATTTGTTTTATGTATGTCAACTAAGAATTTCTATACGACGACTCATTTCTATATTGCTTTTCAAATTTACATAAACTATTAATTATTTAAACAATTTTAATTTAAAAAACTAAAACTGACCTTTTTCAACGAGCCAGTTTGTTTTCGGACTCAACTAGGAATGTCTATCCGAACTCCTTTCTGTTTTGCTATCCAAATTTACATAAACTATTCGTTATTCAAACAATTTTAATTAAAAAACAAAAAGTGACCTTTTTCTAAGAGTCAGTGTGTTTGTTGAGTCAACGAAGAATGTCTATCTGATGACTCTTTTTTATATTGCTTTGTAAACTTACAAGAACTATTAATTATTCAAACAATTTCACTTAAAATATTAAAAGTTTGGCCTTTATCCTAAGAGTCACTTTATTCATGGAGTCAACTAAGAATGTCTATTAGATGACTCTTTTCTATGTTGCTTTGTATATTTACAGGAACTATTATTTATTCAAAGAATTTCAATTTAAGAATAAGAGTTTGACCTTTTTTCTAGGAGTTAATTTTTCTACGAAGTCAAGTAATAATGTCTTTCGGATGACTCTTTTCTATGTTGCTTTTCAAATTTAAAAGAAATATTAATTTTTTAAACAATTTTAACTAAGAAATTAAAAGTTTGGCCTTTATCCTACGAGTCGATTTGTTTTTAATGTCAACCAAGAATTTCTATACGATGACTCATTTCTATATTGCTTTTCAAATTTACATAAACTATTAATTATTTAAACAATTTTAATTTAAAAACTAAAACCGACCTTTTTTCAACGAGCCAGTTTGTTTGCGGACTCAACTAAGAATGTCTATCCGAACTCCTTTCTGTTTTGCTATCCAAATTTACATAAACTATTAGTTATTCAAACAATTTTAATTAAAAAACAAAAAGTGACCTTTTTCTAAGAGTCAGCGTGTTTGTTGAGTCAACGAAGAATGTCTATCCGATGACTCTTTCTTATATTGCTTTGCAAACTT
Organism: Belonocnema kinseyi; assembly: GCF_010883055.1. Lineage (NCBI taxonomy): Eukaryota > Metazoa > Arthropoda > Insecta > Hymenoptera > Cynipidae > Belonocnema > Belonocnema kinseyi. The sequence goes on along the minus strand of NC_046665.1, from coordinate 114,651,564 downwards.
ACAAGAACTATTAATTATTTAAACAATTTTACTTAAAATATTAAAAGTTTGGCCTTTATCCTAAGAGTCACTTTGTTTGTGGAGTCAACTAAGAGTCTCTATTAGATGACTCTTTTCTATCTTGCTTTGTAAATTTATAAGAACTATTATATTTAAAACATTTCAATTTAAAAATAAGAGTTTGACCTTTTCTCTACGAATTAATTTTTCTACGAAGTCTAGTAAGAATGTCTATCTTATAACTTCTTTCTATATCGCTTTGCAAATTTACAACAACTATTTATTATTTAAAGAATTTAAATTGCAAAATTAAGGGTTTGACCTTCTTTCTACGAGTGAATTTGTTTACGGAGTGAACTAAAAATGTCTATCGGATGACTCTTTTCTATGTTGCTTTTCAAATTCACAAGAATTTTTAATTATTCAAACAATTTTAATTAAAAAATCAAGTGTTTGTCCTTTTTTCTACAAGTAAATCTGTTTATGAAGTCATCCAAGAATTTCTATCCGATGACTGTTTTCTATGTTGCTTTTCAAATTTAAAAGAACTATTAATTATTCTAACAATTTTAATTAAAAAATTAATGGTTTGGCCTTTATCCTATGAGTCAATTTGTTTTCGATCATTTCCTACCATATGTTGTAAATTTATAATAATTATTATTCACTTATACCATATTCATAAGCATATTGAGAGTAAGGCTATTTTCAATTAATAAACCCAATTTGTTTACGAAGTTACGAAGTTAACTAAGATTACTTTTGCGATGAATCTTTCCTAAGTTCTTTGTTAAAATTACAAGAATTATTAATTCTTTAAAGAACTTTCATGAAAAATTTAGAATTTGGATATTTAAAAAAAGAAGGTCAGTTTTTTTTACAAATTCAGCTAAGAACATCTTTCCGATTAATTATAATAATCAAATTTGCATGATTTATTATTTAAACTACTTTCATGAGCAAATTAAGAGTTTCGGCATTTTTTGAAGAAAAGGCTTAATTTGTTTACGGAATCAACAGAGAATGTGTTTCCAATCACTTTTTACTACGAGACTTTGCAAATTTACACTAATTATTTATTATTTAAATAAATTTCATAAACCAATTCAGTACCTGACTGTTTTTTAGATTTTGAACCATTTGAACATTTTAAACAAATTAGTTTTTATAAGAAAATGTATGCATTACATATTTAATAAGAATTAAAAAATAAATTAAAACTGTATAATAGTATAAACTTTTATTTTCATTAGTTTCAGTAATTATTTCTTTTTATTAATTTCTTCCATCTCCCGAGTTTAGCCGGGTTTTCAAAATTCGAGTACACAGTCCGGTCGTACGTCGTAGATGGTCACCATCCAAGTGCTAGGGCGCTCGAAATGGCTTCACATTTGGACTCTTCTCGAGTCGAGATTATTTACAAAGTATTTCTATAAAAATTGGTACGCACCAAAATTTTAGATTTTTTTTCCAAAACTTGCATTAAAATGTTTAGTGTTGCGCAATAATTTATTCTGCATCTTGAGAGGGTAGCCGTGCGGACCCAGTGGGCACAAAGTTTGGCGACGTCTTTACGACATCGTTACGACATCTTTGCGACAACTTTACGACATCCTATGTCCATATTATTAAGGTGTCTTTACAATATCGTAAATAAGTCGCATGATCTGACGATGTCTTTACGATATCGCAAAGACATCGAAACGACATGGACATAGGATATCATAAAGATGTCGTAACGATGTCGTAAAGACGTCGCTAAATTTTGTGTTCACTGGGGAGCCGTGCATAAATAAAAGTTATTAAAGTGAAATGAATATCGCAGTATCATATTAAACTTTATTTACAATTAAAATAATTACAAGAAAATCAGTGAGTCGCGCGCGCATCGCACGTGTGAACTTCTAGTTTTATAAAACTTCCTTAAATAGTGGTCCAACAAAAGGCTTTATTGATTCTTTCTAAAATGGATATCCTGAAAATGGTTACTTTTGGTGTCAAGATGTCCTCTTAATTTTAGTAGAATTAAAAAATATATTTTTTAGGGCCTCACAAACCCATTTTGTAAAATAAATGCTTTTTTTAATTTTAATTATCTTCATTTGTTATCAATATTTAATGTCCTAGAAAAAATCATAATAACTCGATTCACCCAAAATTGACGTTTCAGAATAAAATATATTTTTGTTGGTTTATTTATAATCAAGAATATCAAAACGTGAATTTCTCTAATTAAACAATTTATTCTATTTACTCACTATTCATTTCCTTATTCAAGTTAATAAATTGAAGAATCAAATAATGAAACTATTGGGATTTCCTTGTCTGAGGATTATTTATTTCGGTAACATTTTGCTGGAATTATACGAATAACATCAAAGAACATTAATTGAAGTCGAAAGAGGTTTTTAAGCTTTAACATACTTGTTCTGCACGTTAATTAACTAAATTCATTTAGAAAAACAAAAAATAATTGAATGAATTGACCTTCTTTATTGATACCGGGATTATCTTAAACAAATTACCTTTGAAAACAAAAAAAAATTTCTAATAATAGATAGAAATATCGATTCAGAAAGTTCTGACAAGCCATTATCTGTAGACCTCCAACTTTGATTTGTTTCAACATATTAATTAAATCCTGAATTTAAATTTCACTAACGAGTTGAAAATTCGTATTACCATCATAAAATTTAATATAATTATGTCCCGTATTTCAAAAAATAACAATAACAATAACAAAGCCTTTTTAATTAAAAACGTTAAAAATTAAAAATCAATTTTATATTTGTTTGAAATTTTAAAAAGGAAAATATTTCGAATAGAAGGAAAAGGAATTCAACTTGTATCATTTTTAAATAAAAGCTTAAAAATTGAATAATTTGTAATATAAAAATTTTTAATAAGAAATACGTAAATTTGAGCGAGTTTGGGGACGACTGAAAAATCCCGAAAAATAAAATTTTCGACACAGTAAGATTCCCGAATAATCAAATTCGCGAATAATAAAATTGCCGCAAAAATAAAAATAACGATTTGGAAAATTCCCAAATAATAAAATACACGAATAATAAAATTACCGAAAAATAAAAATTCGAAATTGGAAAATTGCCGAAAAATAAAATTCGCCAATGATAAAATCGCCAAAAAATAAACAAACCGAATTGAAAAATTCCCGAATATTAAAATTCTCAAATAATAAAATTTCAGAATTATAAAATTCCCGAATTGGAATAATCCCGAATAATAAAATTTACGACAGTTTTTCATATTACCGAATTGGGAAATTCCCGAATATTAAAGTTCCCGACAGTTCATAATATTACCGAATTGGAAAATTCCCGAATAATAAAATTCGCGACAGAAAATTACCAATTTATAAAATATCCGAATTGTAAGATTCCCGAATTTGAACAATTAGAATTTTCTATAAATTTATTTTATTGCTTACAAATACAACAATAAGATATTAGTTTCAAAAATTATTTTTAACATATAAAATTTTGAAGCTTATTTTTTGAAATAAAAATAACAATTATTTGAAATAAAGTGTTTCTAGATAACGCATGTTTTTT
>NC_046665.1:114646352-114647889 GCF_010883055.1 Belonocnema kinseyi | reverse complement strand
ATTTTTGCGAACGCTTTTTGTATTTTTTAAAATACTATGAACATTAAAAAACGCGCGTTACCTAGAAATATTTTATTTCAAATTATTGCTATTTTAAATTCAAGAAAAAAGTTTCCAAATTTTAAATGTTAAAAATAATTTTAGAAACTAATGTCTTATTGTTGTATTTGTAATAAATAAAATATATTTATAAAAAATTCTAATTTCTTAAATTCAGGAATTCTCTAATTCGGATATTTTATAAATCGGCAATTTTCTGTCGCGAATTTTATTATTCGGTAATTTTCCAATTCGGTAATATCAAAAACTGTCGGGAATTTTCCAATTCGGTAATATTATAAAATATCGAGAATTTTATTATTTGGGAATTTTGCAATTCTGGAATTTTATAATTCTGAATTATTACTATTCGAAAATTTTATTATTCGGGTATTTTCCAATTCGGTATTTTTATTTTTCGGCAATTTTATTATTCGTGAATTTTATATTTCGGCAATTTTCCAATTCGGTATTTTTATTTTTCGGTCATTTCATTATTCGTGTATTTTATTATTTCGGAATTTTCTAAATCAGTATTTTTATTTTTCGGCAATTTTATTATTCGCGAATTTGATTAATTGAGAATTTTCTAATTCGGGAATTTTACATCGTCGGGAATTTAATTTTTCGGGATTTTTCCGTCGTCCCATAATTTATAAACTACGACAATTAAAATTAAATATGCAATTTTCTTTAGAAATGGATTCAAGAGACAATTAATTTTTTTTTTAATTTTGCGAAAAAATTAGAGGACATTTCGACAGGCATTTTTTTAAAGGATCTATTTTCTAAATAAATACTATTTTTGGATCTCTCTAATATACATGTAAACGAATGTGTACATTTTCAAATAAAAAATCAATTAAAACTATCAATATTTTGCTAAATATTACGTATATTATTTAAATTAAGGGGTGCACTATTTCACAATTAACATACATGTTTATAATTAAATTAAATTTATCTTCGAAAATTTAATTTACAACTTTTTAAACAAAATTATGCTTGCTGTTTCAGATTTCGAGTCTCAGCATGAATAACTCGTGGTCACCAGAAGAAGGAGGACCTGAGGCATGGTGGCCACCTATGTTAAATACCACCTACTGGTTAACAACACACAATACTTCATATTATGATGAATATGGTAAATTTTTATATTTTATTATTTATTAGCAAATATACTCTGGAATTAAATTTTTTTAAATAAACAATTTAAAAATATACTATTAAAAAAATGTTGTTGATGATGACCGAATACACTCAAAATGAAATTGAAGTGTTCCGAAAACACGATCAAATTTCTCGATTTTTTAAAATCAAGATATTCAAATAATTTTTCTTCAGATGCCAAACAAGGTTGTCATTGAAGTAAATGCATCGATTGGTTGAAAATAATCTACGAGGGTAGTTCAATAAGTCCTTAGAATGACCAACAGATGGCGCGCGAATCACTCCAAATCATCTGTTTTCAGTCAGCACCACTCCCGACTAGATATAT
>NC_046665.1:114643842-114646252 GCF_010883055.1 Belonocnema kinseyi | reverse complement strand
AGCTCCAAGGAGATTATGTTGAAAAATAAAAAAAAAATTACCCAAAAAAAATTGTTTTTATACTTCATTCTAAGGACTTATTGAACTACCCTCGTATTTCAATAAGTAAAATCATAGGACATGAAATTACAAGATTTAGTTTTAAAGAATTTAAGAACTACTGATCCGTTACTTTCGCTCTTACTCGCTGTCTAGTTTTCGATACAATAATGGTAGGTCAGTGTCAGATCTTCGAGTAGGAGGGAAGGTTACAAATTGAAGAGTGGGGGCAAAAAATACAAGGCCTGAGGGCGTGCTCAAATTCGGTAAATCCGAAAGGAGGAGAAGATACACGAAGACGTTTACAGGATAATTTACAGTTGTGTTAGTTGGAAACATCGGTACTTAAACGTTTAACAAAAAGAGGCGAGACTGAATGGCTAGAGTGAAAAATGCGCATACCTGATTTTTTTCAGGGATCAGGACTCGGTCCTCGATATTTTGGAAATTTTCATCTGGAAAGCAATAACGGGTAGTAAACAGAAAATGAAGGGATAGAGTTCAGAGTAGTAAAGTTAATCTTAAGGAACTTGACGAAATCACATTTTTAAAACAGATGTTAGAAATCGTAAATAACTTAGGTCTCAACATACTTCGGCCCACTTGAACAGTCGCGTTCAAAAGATATTCAAAAACTTTTTAAGGCAGCAATAAATTCTAAGCATTTCGATGAACCCTTAATTAATAAGAGTACTACATACATAATACGATTAATAATTCACACACATACGATTGACATAGAATACATGTTAAAGATAGCAAAAAAAGGAGTAAATTATTTCTAGGTTTAAGTAATCTACAAAATTAGTCAGTATCAATCGGCAACGGAGGCAAATTTTTTACGCTGCGTTTGCACTCGCCATTCGCAGTTTTCACAGTTACTACTCGGATAAAACCATCTTCTCGAGGATGTGTGGCTATAACACGGTCGAGTGTCCATCGCATGGGAGGGAGATTGTCATCTCGAATTGTTACCAGTTTACCGATCTGAATGTCGGTAGTGGCACCCTTATGCCACTTTTTGCGGACGGTTAACTCATGAAGGTATTCTTTACTCCATCGAGTCCAAAAGTGCTGTTTCATTTGTTGTACTTGCTGCCAAGACGAAATTCGCCCGGACAGCAGGTCCTTCAAATCATGTTCCGGCACACCCATTAGAGAGTCACCTGTGAGAAAGTGACCTGGAGTGAGGGCAGCTAAGAAGTTAGGATCTGAGGGTACAGGAGTCAAAGGACGAGAATTAGGATACCCTGTATCTCGGTTGTGGGTGTTGTGAACTCCTCATAAGTTAACAGTCTATTACCAATAACGCGAACCCAGTGGTGCTTAAAAGACTTTACCGCAGCCTCCCAGAGTCCCCCGAAGTGTGGCGAACGCGGGGGGATGGAATGCCAATTAATATGATGACTAGCGAGTACGCGAGAAACAGTATCGTTGTGCTTCTTAGAGTTCAAGAATTGACAAATTGCATCGATTTTATTTTTTGCACCCGTAAAGTTACTACCGTTATCGGAGTAAAGATCGGAACTTATTCCACGTCTAGAGAAAAAGCGGCTCAAACAAGCTAAAAAGGCTTAAGTAGTCAGATCACTGGCAACTTCTATGTGTACGGATTTAGTAGCGAAACACACAAAAACAACAACGTAGATTTTTACCTTGTTTCGATTTCGAAATTTTCTTTCCTTTATATAAAAAGGGCCACAATAATCTACGACTGAATGTAGAAAAGCTCTTTTGAATACTGTACGATTTTTCGGAAGATCCCCCATCAAGTAAGTAGGAACTTGCGGTTTAGCGCGACAACTAATTATGCATTTTCTGATTACGTTTTTGACTATGTTTTTTCCGTTTATAATCCAATATGAATCTCGGGTGGCATTAAGCGTCGCTTGAGAGCCAGCATGCATTAATTTTAAGTGTTGATCGCGAATGATAAGCGTGGCAATATTGTGATTCTGAGGTAAAAGAGTTAGTTGTTTCTGTGAATAATTAAGATTCGATTATTTCAATGAGAATACCTTCAGAATCTAAGAAAGGATTAAGCGGAGCTAATCTCCCATCGATTTGTTTGTTTGATTGTAGAATTTTAATTTCGTTCGGAAATGCTTCGTGTTGTAATAATTTAATTACGCAATTAGTCGCAGTTTTAAGTTCAGTTGAAGAGAGGTGACCTTTTATCTCACACTTATGCACCTTAATGGTTATGAAACGTTGACAGTAAGCTATAACGCGTATCAGTTTCGTAAAGGATTGTGCATTTTCAAAAAGTTTAGTGGCGATTTCGTTCACGCGAGTTAACTTGACTGATAAACTGATAACAGGTTTCCTTCGTTCAGGAATTTCGATAGGCTCCAAGTGTGATTGAGGCCAA
>NC_046665.1:114641875-114643742 GCF_010883055.1 Belonocnema kinseyi | reverse complement strand
TAGTGGCGATTTCGTTCACGCGAGTTAACTTGACTGATAAACTGATAACAGGTTTCCTTCGTTCAGGAATTTCGATAGGCTCCAAGTGTGATTGAGGCCAATTCTCCTCAGGATCATTAATCCATGCTGGACCATTTAACCATAAAGAACTAGCGATAAACTCTTTCGGTGTGAGGCATCGCGAGACAAGATCCGCGGGATTATGCTCGGTGCGTACGTGTCGCCATTCGAGGGATTGTGTCAACGTTTGAATCTCCTCAACACGGTTTCCTACAAATGTTTTTAAAATATTTGAAGGACTTTATTTCAATGCAAGGCTTTAGTTGCATCGGACCAAAAGATAGTTTTTTCGATATTTAACCTATGTAAGGCTTGATGGATGGCTATGATAATAAAAGTGCTGAGCAAAGCTCTAGGCGCGGTAACGATACGATTTTTAAAGGGGCGACTCTAGATTTCGAAGAAACTAATCGAGTGGAATGTACCCCATTCTTATCAGTTGATCGAATATAAATACAGGCCCCGGATGCCTTCCCGCTGGCATCACAAAAACCATGTATTTGAAGATAAACATAATCGTCGGCAACTATTTTTGGATTAATTTCAATTTCTTCTAAAATAATTAATTGTTTTCTGTGTTCTAACCAAGTCGTGGCTGCTTCGTGTGGAACAGCCTCGTCCCAGCCTATATTTAGTTGCCACAAGGATTGCATAATGATTTTTGGCGGTAAGATAACAGGGCACAGCAATCCGAGCGGGTCGAATAATTGAGCGATTTCAGATAAGATATTTCTTTGTGTCACTGGCGCGTCGATATCAGATTGCTTTACTGTATAAACAAATAAATCTGGTTTGGGATTCCAATAAACACCGAGTGTCTTTGTAGTATCTCCTAAATTTAAACAATGGTAAGAGTCGTTAGATTCCCTTGATAAAGTGGTGATAAGAGCAGGCTCATTGGATGCCCATTGTCTCAGATTCATTCCACCCTTGCGAGTGACCATATAAAAATCTTCTTTCAACGCGGTACACGCATGTGGGTAAGTACTGTCTTCGTCGTTAGCCAATTGCCTAAGTGATCGCGTTTCTTCTCGCTATAAAATTTTTTGAAAGTTTTGATCAGCTTCGTCGAGACGTATTTGCCGATACATTTTCTCAATATCTGCAGTTATCGCGTATGTATTAGATCGAAAACGGACGAGTAGAGAAAAAAGATCGTCTTGGATATTGGGACCGACTATAAGTATATCGTTTAAGGATTTCCCGTTTGATGTTTTCGCTGAGGCATCAAAAACGCTTCGAAGTTTTGTCGTTAAACTTGATTCTTTGATTACCGCGTGGTGCGGTAAAAAATAACCATCATAAATAGAAGCAGATTCGTCCTCAGACATGTCATCCAATTCTATATAATGTCTCATAAAGGCGATATATTTATCCTTAAGATCGGAATTTTTAGCCAAAAACCGTTTGAGAGAATTAAACCGTCTGAGTGCCTGAGAGTATGACTCGCCGAGTACGGGCGAAAATTCTTTGAATGGAAGTTTAACGATATAGCGTCCGGTTTCATGATCGCGGCGCGTATTTTCTTGAAGATGTACTTCACATGCATTTTCTTCATTCGACTGAAGTTTTTCGTTTGGGCCGTTTGCGATTTCCCAGAATTCAGATATTTTGTTATGCAATAAATTTAACGATAAATTGCATTTAGCAGCGTTTGGAAATATATTTCCCGGAGTTTTCCCACCTAAGATCCATCCAAAATGAGTTTTCTGAAGTGTCACGTTATCGTTTGCTAAAGATATTTGTCCGATACAGAGCAGTTTTAAAAATATTTCGGCACCGATCAGTATATCGATTTCTGACGGTT
>NC_046665.1:114637965-114641775 GCF_010883055.1 Belonocnema kinseyi | reverse complement strand
TTTCTGAAGTGTCACGTTATCGTTTGCTAAAGATATTTGTCCGATACAGAGCAGTTTTAAAAATATTTCGGCACCGATCAGTATATCGATTTCTGACGGTTTTTGGAATTCGGGATCAGCAAGATGGAGTTTAGGAGGAATTTTTAATTCAATTCTGCTTAAGGGTTCACTTGGTGCGTGGTCATTGACCTCTGGAGTTATAAGGAAAGTGAGATCAGCTGAGTATTTATTTAATCGCGATTGGATCGTTGTTCGCGTTATCTTGCTCACGCTAGAGCTCATCTGATTAACTCCGCCGAGTGGAATTTCGATTTCTCGTTGTTCTAGACCTAATTTCGCAACTAATTTTTCTGTGATAAAGTGAACCTGCGAACCGTTGTCAAGGAGAGTCCTGCATGCTTGAGGATTGCCCTTGTGATCTAGAATATGCACGATAGCCGATGATAATAAAACTTGAAACGATACGGTATTGTGCAAACGCGCGTGATTAGCTTGAAGCGGCTTTGTGGTTTTTTTGTCCTGATGCAAAAGATTATGACGTCTTTTACTGCAAGTTTTACACGTGGTTGCATTGCAATTTTCTACCATATGGTTAGACCGGAGACAGTTAAAACAGAGACGTAGATTTTTTACGATGTTAAAACGTTCCTGCAAAGTCGCATTTAGTTATTTTTCACAGTTTTGAGTAAAGTGTGTTTCCTTACAAATGTGACAAAATGCACGATTTTTAATAGAATAAACGGATTGTCTTTTGAAATTTGATTGAGATGTTGGTGGCCGATTGCCGCCATGAGATTGATTTTCGCTACATGTTATATTCCTTTCCGATTTCTCATTTTTCGAAAAAGATTTATTTGTTTCTAGAATTCTTTCTCGACTATGTAAGAAATGGAGTAACTGCTCCATCCTTGGAGCTTAGTTCGCTTGTAAATGTTCTTTCCACTTTAATCGTGTTTGTGTGTCTAATTTCGATACGATCGCGTATATAGAAAACGCTTCTAAAAATGGTTTTTTCAACGCTTCTAACGCACGATAATGTTTTGTTACGTTGTTTAAAAGTTCTCCTAGAGCAACGGCTGATGCATTATGACAATTCGGCAGTTCGAAAAATGATTTGCTGTGATTGTTGATTACGGTACTCGGATCATCATAACATTTTTCTAGGATATTCCAAGCGACCTTATAATTTGCATCAGTCGTTTGAATAGATTCGATTTTGTCCGCGGCCCTTCCCGTTAGGCACGAACGCAGATAGATAAGTATCTGAGAATCTGTAAATCGCGGATCGATCTCAAAAGAGGATTTAAAAATGTCGCTAAAACCCGGCCATTGTTCGTAGGAACCGCTGAAAGTAGGTAAATTCAGAGCCGGTAATTTAAGGTTAATCACGTTCACGTTTGGTTGCTGGACCCCGATAGTTGCAGTTGCCACATTATTGTCATTAAACACGTTTTCTACTGAGTTTCTCGAAGGTGGTTGCGCGGACAATAGATTTTCCAAAGAACCGTATTCTTGTTCGTTAAGAATACCTTGTGCCTTTGCACATAATGCAGAGAATTTTTCTTCGAAATCGCTTCTCCAATGGTACTCGCTTTCGAGCTCATCTTCCGCTACAATTTCTTCTAATTCGCATTGAGTTTTTTCAAAGTTTTCAAAAATTATAGACGCGTTCTCGATTTTACCCTTTAATTCGATAATATTTATATCCTCGATAGGTTTGTTGAGAAACTTTTCGAGAATTGTGGCTTTAGTTTTCAAGGCACCTCTAAGCCGATGTAGCTGTGTGATTCGCTTTGCTATATCTGCCATTTTTTACCAAAACTGAGATAGAGTACGAGGGGGAAGATGGGAACCAATCACGTTTCAATATATGATGACTCAATAACAGACATGCAAGACTCACCCTTTTGAAGCTCTGGCGAAGAACACTTCACAGATTCTACTGATAATTAACACAAGTCGTAAAATAAACAACTCACAAAACATACATAACTTGTAACACAAGACAAATTGATTCACAATTTCGAAAGATTTTTGAACACAATTCACTTCACATCACTCGATGACTTGTAGATTCGTAGATTTGAGGACTCGTTGACTTGAAGACTCGTAGACTTGAAGACTCGTAGACCTTGTTCGTTCTCGTTGAGGATTGAAAGAGTTTCTGAATTTAAATCTTTCCTCGTTCTCGTTCTGTAGATTGGAAGATTTTTGCACGTTAAATCTTCGCTCGTTCTCGTTCACTCTCTGCAGATTGGAAGATTTTTCCACGTTAAGATCTTCGCTCGTTCTCGTTCACGTTCTATGGATTGAAAGATTTTTGCACGTTAAAATCTTTGCTCGTTCCCGTTCACGTTCTATGGATTGGAAAATTTTCCCAAGTTAAAATCTTCGCTCGTTCTCGTTCACGTTCTTGTTCTGAGTTTTTGTCAATGGAATGACTGAGTTATTGCTTAACACCTTGATAGATAAGATGTCTTCAATCCAAAGGAAACTGGATCCAGCTCGAAGGACCAAAAATGTTGTTGATGATGACCGAATACACTCAAAATAAAATTGAATTATTCCGAGAACACGATCAAATTTCTCGATTGGTTAAGATCAAGAGATTCAAATAATTTTTCTTTAGATGCTGAGCCAGGTTGTCATTGAAGTAAATGCATCGACTGGTTGAAGATAATCTATTTCAATGAGAAAAATCATAGGGCGTGAAATTACAAGATTTAGTTTTAAAGAATTTGAGAACTACTGATCCGTTACTTTCAATCTTACTCGTTGTCTAGTTTTCGATACAATAATGGTAGGTCAGTGTCAGATCTTCGAGTAGGAGGAAAGGTTACAAATTGGAGAGTGGGGGCAAACAAGACAAGGCCTGAGGGCGTGCTCAAATTCGGTAAATCCGAAAGGAGGAAAAGATACACGAAGACGTTTACAGGATAATTTGCAGTTGTGTTAGTTGGAAACATCGGTACTTAAACGTTTAACAAAAAGAGGCGAGACTGAATGGCTAGAGTGAAAAATGCGCATACCTGATTTTGTTCAGGGATTAGGTCTCGGTCCTCGATATTTTGAAAGTTTTTATCTGGAAAGCAATAACGGGTAGTACACAGAAAATGAAGGGATAGAGTTCAGAGTAGTAAAGTTAATCTTAAGGAACTTGACGAAATCACGTTTTTAAAACAGATGTTAGAAATCGTAAATAACTTAGGTCTCAACAAAAAATGTAATATTGGGGTTTCAAGATTTTTCAAACAATTATTATTAATAATTAATTTTCAATTACAAGAATTTGCAATTTAAAAAAATATATTGAACGATTTTCAATTAAAAATGTTCTAATTTAAACTAATTTAGATTAGGTCAAATTTTGAAAAAGGTCAATATTTAAAATTCAATTAAGGGGGGATTGAAAAATTCCGAAAAAGAAAATTTTCGAAATTATAAAACTGACGGAACATAAAAATCACGACTTGGAAAATTCCCGAAAATTAAATATGATTCGTGAATCTGAAAAATTCCAAATAATGTTATTTCCGACAGAAAATTTACGAATGATAAAATATCCGATTGTGCAAAATTCTTTCTTGAATTTAAAATAACAATAATTGGCCAAAAATATTTCTTCGTGAAAAAGAACAATACAAGAATAAGATCTTAATTAGCAGAGCATTAATTGTCAGAAAAAATATCGATATATAAAAAATATAATGTGTTACGACGTAACAATCAATTTATCCTTATTTCTAACGAAAGAAATTGAGTATTTGATCTATGTTCTAAAGTTTGTCATCTTCAAGGTCCTTTATGGTA
>NC_046665.1:114623217-114637865 GCF_010883055.1 Belonocnema kinseyi | reverse complement strand
AAAATAAATTTTTATACGTTATGTTTTATAAAATGAGCTTGTTTTATTCAATGACAACACACCAATAATTTCAAGTAATGTTTGTTAATTTTCAAGAAACATAATGCAAATTTTAAAGAAATATTATGGAAAAAAACTTGCATTGAAAAATTATTTATTTTTAATTATTGTCATTTTAAATTTAAACAGTATTTGGAAATCAGCAATGAACCTCTGAAAAATATATTTTTTGAGATCTAAATATTTCATCATTTTATTTTTAATAAATAAAAAAGATTGATTACGAAACGATTTTTTAAATTATTTTTATTCGAGAACTTCAGTGTCAGATATTTTATAAATCGGAAACATTCTGTCGGGAATTATATTATTCGGAAATTTTTTTAATCCATCAATATTAGAAACTGCAAGGATTTTTATAGTTCGGCAAATTTATAATTTCCGAGCTTTTCAATTTCAAATATTTATTTTGCAATTGTTTGAAACAGAGCAATTTTAAATCAAAAGCTCTAAAATAATTTCATTATAAAAAAATTGAAAATTTGAAATTGTATAATTTCTTACTTAAAGCGTTCATAATTGAACAATTTTATTTTTAATTGAAAAATTTCAGATTGAAATTTCGATGATAGGACAATTTAAAAACATTAGGAATCACAATCTTTTCATATCAAAACTTTAGAAATTGGTTCATTTAAAATTCAAAGGAATTAAAATTATGTTATTTCTAATTGAATAAAAATTGAATCATTTAAGATTTAAAACTTTTGAATTTGAATAAATTTAAAGTTAAAGCAATTAAAATTTGACAATTTAAAGTTAATAACGAAATTGATTGTATTATAGCCAAAGCTAATAAATTTCTAGAATTTTAAATTGTCATTATATTTAAAAAATTTAAATTAAATCTAAATGTTATTTTTAGGTTCAAAATAGGAAGTAATTTTAAATGCAAACATTGAAAATAAAAAACTTCTACTCCGGAGCGTTGATGCTTAAACAAATCCGAGCTTTATTTTTAATGAAAAAAAAATTAGTCGCTACAAATTGTGATATTAAAACATAGAAACAATTGATCATTTATTTTGAATTTATTAATTTTGAACTTTGGATTAAAATGATTACATTTTAAATATCTAATTTAACACAATTTAAAAATGAATTATTATTAAATTATTATTATTTTATTATTATTATTAAATTATTATTTATTATTAATTATATATTCAAGATCCCATTTTAAGAAAGTTTCGATTTTTTTACGAAGTTTGGAATTTTTTAATTTTGAAGCATGGAGATTGAAATTATTAATTTAAACAATTTAACGATTGAAAAAGTATATAATTCTGAAATATTTTTAAGAATAATTAAACTTTTAAGTTTCAAAATATTAAAAAATTCTTTAATTTTGAACGGTGAAAAGGAGAGTGATTTTTTTACAGAAATCACATTTTTTAGTAAAAAATGTATCCTTTCTCTTTAAATGTTTCTTAATGTTCTAAATTTTGAAATATTTCTAGTTTCAAATTTCACAATAATATGCTTTACATTCAAATACCTACTAAAATGCCAGAAAAATTTGATTATTGGATCTTTTAAATTTAAAAAGCATTATATTGAAAGCCTTGATAGTTAATTTCAAGTAGCCTAATTTATCTGGTTTTAATTTTATTCAGTTTTAAGATTTTAATTTAGAGAAGAATATAAATTTTCTGTCCAAAAATTAACTTTCTACTAAAAAGACCGAATTTTTAAGTGAAAAAAATCAATTAAAAACAAATGAAATAGAGACAATAATCTCAACCAAAAAGATCAATTTTCAAGCGTTTATTTTATATTTTTTATTCGAGAATTATATAACTAGGTATCAATATTCACCCCAAAAAAACGAATTTTGTCCCTTTAATTAATATTTTTTAGTTGAAAATTTAAATCTTTAGTTTAACTTTCATATGAACTCAACATATGAATTTTCTACCGAAAAAGACGAATTGTCAAGTTAAGAAGATAATTTTTTAATCAAAAACTCAATAACTAGATTTTCAGTTGAAAAAATTCATTTTCAACCAAAGAAATGCATTTTTAAACCAATAGCAATGTCCAATAGCAATGTAAATGTTAACAAATTTATTAAATTTCTTATAAACAAATAATAAATTAAAATGGTTTCGTAGGTATTGGCGGCGATTCGTCACTTGATTCGCATTAAATTTGAACAATCTATGAACAAAGATAGTTTTTCGTTAAATTAATAAAAGTAAATAAATAATTTGTTATTTAAAAAAATTATTTATGAACAAATATCCATATAAGGTATTTTTGATGGAATAAATCATGTTTTTTATGAAATCGATTATATATTACTTGGAAATAAAACCTAATTATCATATTTGGTCACCAAATAAACGTTAATAATTTGTTAAGCTACCTTAATTAACAAATATACTATTTGGCTATTTCTGGAGATACAAACTTGATTTTTTCGATGCAGTTAACTGTAAATAACTAGCTTCTAAATTTTTAAGAAAATTTCGATAACAGTAAGCCATTTTTTATTGTAAACAACAATTATTTAAACAAATAACACATTATTTAAACTTTTTAAGAATTAGATAAGAGTTAGATCATAAGGAAAAAATTTAGTTTACACATGCATTAGCCGAGAAAAATTTGTTTACTACATTGTTAATAAAAATAAAAATAGAGGATCGTTATCGAACTATCAAAAAAAGTTTTAAAATGTGTTAATAACAGTTAATTACAAAAAAAGAGCAAGTTTAAATGCTGAGCAATATCCAAATAATGCATTTATTAATTAAGTTTGATTAAACAAATTTTCAAATGTTGTCGATTCATAAAAAAGAATTTCTGAATAACTGACTGTTAATTTCGTGAAAAAGCGGTATTTTATTTATAAATACATAAATTGATATAAATTTGTTTAAAAAATTGTTTTGCTTTCAATAATAAATTGGTTACCGTCGCATCAAAATGTTCTTCAAAATTTAGAAATTCGTTAACAGTTAATTGAATCTAAAAAATCCAGTTTGTACCTCTAAAAATAGCCAAATAGTGAATTTGTTAAACAAGGTAGTTTAAACAATTATTTACTTTTATTTATTGACAAAATATGATACTTAGATTTCATTTCCAAGTAATATATAATCGATTCCATAGAAACAACTTTATTTATTCCATCAAAAATAACTGATACTTGTTCATAAAAATTACTTTTAAAATAACAAATTATTTATTAACTTATATTAATTCAACTTAAAAACTCTTTTTGTCAATAAATTGTTCAAATTTAGGTCGAATGATTTCACAATCATTTAAAAAAATGAATTTTAGTTCAAAATTGTATTACGTAGTTGCAAATTTAATTGTTTAGTAGAAAATTAATCTATTTTGCTCAAAAGTCATTCTTTGTCAAAAACTCGACCAATTAGTTAGAAGTTGAACTACTTTTTTAAAAATTAATTTTGTTGGTTGAACGTTCATCTCTTTGGTTTAAAATTCGTTTCATTTTTGGAAAAAAATTAATTATTTGCAATAAAAGTTTGATTTTTTAATTGTTGTAAGTTATAAATCTCATGAATCTTATATAACTATTATGCATATAATCTTATAATTCTTTCAAAATCTCATAAATCTTTGTAAGTTATAAATTCAGCTATTTTGTTGAAAATTAAACTATTTTGGTGAAATCATCTTTTTCTTGAAAATTCATCAATTTTATTGAGAATTTAACGATTTTGTTCAAAATTCGTCTTTCAATTGAATTCAGCCTTTTTTATTTATAATTAAAATCTTTTTTTATTATTATTAATCGTCACATGTTTCGTGAAATATTTCTTTCTTTGGTTGAAAAATCAACTACTTGGTTGAAAGATGAACTACTTTGTAAGGAATTCTTTTTTTTTGTCTTCAGATTTATCTTTTCAGATTAATATTACTCTAGTTTTTCGTAAATTAACTTTTTCGTTAAAAATTTAGCTATCTTGAAGAAAATTCACCTTTTTTGCTTACAATTTTAGTAGAAAATTAAATTGTTTGGTGAAAAATGTACTTTAAAAAAAAATTATTATCATGTTGAAAATTAGTACTTTGGTTAAAAATTAGTCTTATTGGATGAAAATTATTTCTCAGAACTGATAATTTAACTACTCCACTTTTGGCTAGAAATTTTTTTTATCAAGAATGCAACTTTTTTGTTAAAAATACAAATACTTGGTTGAAAATTGATTGTTCACTTTTTTTAAGGAATTTTTTTTATTCGTGATTCTAATTAAAAATTCTTTTCTGTAGTTGAAAATTTTACTATGTTACTAAAAATTCAGTTTTTGGGTTATGAAATAAAATTTTTCATTAAAAATGTGAATATTTTATTATTAGTACTTAATATTTGTTGTAAAATTACTTTTTGGTTCAAAATTCATCCTTCTTGATGAAAAATGCCACTGCTTCGATGAAAATTAATCTTTTAGTTGAGAATTAAACTATTTTGTTAAATATTCATCTTTTTTGGTTAAATTTACATATTTTTAATTTCAAATTAAAATTTTTTGTTGAAACATTAACGCTTACAAGTTTCGTTAAAAAATTAACTTTGTTGTTGTTGAAAAAGCATAATTTTAGTTAGAAATTGCACTGCTTAGTCATAAATTAATCTGTTATTTAGAAAATTAACTTTCTGGTTCAAAAATTAAATATCCCGGCTTAAAATTGTCTTTTTCGTTAAAAATTAAACTTGTTTCCTTAAAATTTACTATTTTGGTTGAGGATTAACATGTTTTTTTTTTTTAATTTGTTTTTTTAATTCAAATTCACCTGTAAAGAATTCGATTTTTTTTGTCAAAAGTAGTTTAAAAACTAAAAGTTTATCCATTCGACTTTTGGTTTAAAATTTATTAATTTTTTTATAGAAAATGTATCTAATTCGTTAAAAATTCATCTTTTTTGTATGAAAAATTAATCTCGTTTGTTTAATTTATATATTTGGTTTGAGGATTCAATTTTTTTTAATTGTCTTTTTGAAGTTTAATTCAACTGCTTGAGAACTTGTTTTTTTTAATTGTTCTTCTTTTAAACACAAAATTTAACGAATGAATTTTTTGTTACAAATTTATTTATTTAAAATTCAACTATTTCGTTTAAAATTTATCTTTTTCGATTAGACATTGAATTTCTTATTGAAAATTCTTATTTTCGGTTTAAAATTTAACTGCTTTCTAAAAAATTCGAAGTTTCAGCTTGAAAACTTAACCATTTTTTTATTTATCTGTTTGCGAACTAAAAAATTTAAAATAAATCGTTTAAATTATATTTTTTGTTCCATTCATCTATTTGATTGAGCATTTAGCTATTTTATGATTAACTCGATTTTCTTAATTGAATTCAACTGGTAGATCATTCCTTTTTTCCTATAGTTGAAAGTTATTTGCAGCTTCCCATAGAGTAATAGAAAAGTGAAACAGGCACGTTTGAGGGATCTGTTTATATCATTGGATGTAAATATTCCTAACGATTAAGTTACAGCGATCGTGCCGAATTCGAGTGAAGCTCATCTATAGCTTGTAGCATTTATTTAGACTTCAAACATTGTAATTATTTAAACAATTTTCATAAATGGCTCTTCTTTAAGGAATACAATTAATTTATTATGTTGCGTTGTAAATTTACAAGAACTATTAATTATGTAAACAATTTTAATTTAAAAATTAAGAGTTTGCCCTTTTTTCAAAGAGTCAATTTGTTTACCGAGTCAACTAAGAAAGTCAATCCGATGACTTTGTTGTATGTTGCTTTGCAAATTTACAAGAGCTATTAATTATTTTAACAATTTTAATTTAAAAATTAAGTGTTTTCCCTTTTTTCTAGAAGCCAATTTGTTCACAGAGTCAACTAACTCTTTTCCATGTTACTTTGCAAATTTAGAAGAACTAATATTATTTAAAAAATTTCGATGAAAAAACTAAAAGTGAATTTTTTTACGAGTTCTGCAAGTAAATTTGTTTCGGAGTCAACTAAGAATGTCTATCCGATGACTCTTTTCTATATTGCTTTGCAAATTTACAATAAAAATTACTTATTTAAATAATTGTAATGAAAAAATGAAAAGTTTGGCTTTGATACTTCGAATCAATTTGTTTCCGAAGTCAACAAAGAATGTCTATCCGATGACTTTTTTTCTATGTTGTTTTGTAAATTCACAAGAACTACTAATTATTTAAACAATTTGAATTTCAAAATTAAGAGTTTGCCCTTTTTCTACAAGTCAATTTGTTCACGGCGTCGACTAAGAATTTTTATCCGGTGACTCTTTTCTAGGCTGCTTTGTAAATTTACCAGAACTATTAATTACTTGAACAAATTTCAATTAAAAAATTAAGAGTTGACCCTTTTTTTACAAGTAAATTTGTTTCCGAATTCAACTATAAGAATGTCTATCCGATGACTCTTTTCTATATTGCTTTGCAAATTTACTAGAACTATTAATTATTTGAACAATTTTAATTTAAAAATTGAGAGTTTGTCCTTTTTTCTACCAGTCAATTCGTTTACGGAGTCGACTAAGAATGTCTATCCCATCAGTTTTTTCTATGTTGCTTTGTGAATTTACAATAACTATTAATTATTCAAACAGTTTTAATTAAAAAATTAAGTGTTTGTCCTTTTTTCTACAAGTAAATCTGTTTATGAAGTCATCCAGGAATGTTTATCCGATGACTATTTTATATTTTGCTTTGCAAATTTACAAGCACTATTAATTATTTAAACAATTATAATTGAAAAATTTAAAGTTTAGACTTCATCCTACGAATCAATTTCTTTTCGAAGTCAGCTAATAATGTCTATCCGATGACTCTTTTCTAGATTGCTTTGTAAATTTACAAGAACTATTAATTATTTGAACAATTTTAATTTAAAAATTAAGAGTTTGTCGTTTTTTCTACAAGTCAATTTGTTTACGGAGTCGACTAAGAATGTCTATCCCATGACTTTTTTCCAGGTTGCTTTGTAAATTTACAAGAACTATTAATTACTCAAACAATTTTACTTAAAAAATTAAACGTTTGGCCCTTATCCTACGAATCACATATTTTTTGAAGTCACTAAGAATGTCTATCCGATGACTTTTTTCTATGTTGCTTTGTGAATTTACAATAACTATTAATTATTCAAACAATTTTAATTAAAAAATTAAGTGTTTGTCCTTTTTTCTACAAGTAAATCTGTTTATGAAGTCATCCAGGAATGTCTATCCGATGACTGTTTTCTATTTTGCTTTGCAAATTTACAAGCACTATTAATTATTTAAACAATTATAATTGAAAAATTTAAAGTTTAGACTTCATCCTACGAATCAATTTGTTTTCGAAGTCAACTAATAATGTCTATCCAACGACTCTTTTCTAGATTGCTTTGTAAATTTACAAGAACTATTAATTATTTGAACAATTTTAATTAAAAAATTGAGAGTTTGTCGTTTTTTCTACAAGTCAGTTTGTTTACGGAGTCGACTAAGAATGTCTACTCGGTGACTCTTTTCTATATTTCTTTTCAAATTTACGAGAACTATTAATTATTTAAATAATTTAAATGAAAAACTTTAAATTTTGGCCTTTTTCCTACGAATCAATTTGTTTTCGAAGTCAACTAAGAGTGTATATCCGATGACACTTTTCTACATTGTTTTGCAAATTTACAAGAACTATTGATTATTCAAACAATTTTAATTTAAAATTTTAAGGTTGGCCTTTTTTTCTACGAGTCAATTTGTTCACGGTGTCAACCAAGAATGTCTATCGGATGAATCTTTTCTATATTGCTTTGTAAATTTACAAGAACAATTAATTATTTAAACAATTTTAATTTAAAAATTAGGAGTTTGCCCTTTTTTCTAAAAGTTAATTTGCTTACGGAGTCAACTAAGATTATCTATCCTATAAATGTTTTCTATATTGCCTTGCAATTTTACAAGAACTATTAATTATTTAAACAATTTTAATTTAAAAATTAAAAGTTTGGCCTTTATCCTACGAATCAAATATTTTTCGAAGTCAACTCAGAAAGTCTATTCGACGACTCTTTTCTATGTTGCTTTGTAAATTTATAAGAAATAGTAATTATTTAAACAATTTTCATTGAAAAATGAAGAGTTTATCCTTTTCTCTACAAGTAAATTTGTTTACGGAGTTAACTAAGAATGTCTATTCGATGACTCTTTTCTATGTTGCTTTGCAGATTTTCAAGAACTATTAATTATTTAAACAATTTTCATTTAAAAATTAAGAGTTTGCGCTTCTTTCTACAAGTACATTTGTTCACGGAGTCAAATAAAAATGTCTATCCGACGACTCTTTTCTATGTGCTTTGCAAATTCATAAGCATTATTAATTATTTGAACAATTTTAAGTACAAAAATTAAAGTTTGGCCTTTATCCTACGAATCAATTTGTTTTCGATGTCAAATAAGAATGTCTATCTGATGACCCTTTTCTGGGTTGCTTTGTAAATTAACAAGAACTATTAATTATTAAAAGAATTTCAATTGAAAAATTAAGAGTTTGCTTCTCTTTCTACGAGTAGGCTTCATTTTTACCATAATTAACTAAGAATATCTTTCCGATGATTTTTTGTCCCTGCTGCTTTAAAAATCTACAACTATTCATTATTTTTAAAATGTTTATTAAGATATTGATAAATTGGTTGTTTTTCAAGGCAGATGCATAATTTGTTTACGGAATTAACTAAGAATGTCTTTTGATGATCATTTTCCACATTACTTTGTAAATTTATAATAATTATTAATAATTCAAACAATTTTTATAAACATATTGAGAGTTCGGGTATTATTCAAATTTGTTTACGAAGTTAACTAAGAATGTGAAAGAAGTTTCATAACAAGTTTAGAATTTGGCTATTTTTCAACGAATAGGGACAGTTTTCTTACTAAGGTTTAGTTACAATGCAGCTATATACGAGTTTGCTCGAAGAACTCGTATTTGCCTAAATATTTGGTCAGATGAGAGGAAAACTGCATTTGGACAAAAAAATTGAAATAAAAGATGATAAGAATCCTAAGGGATAAAAAATTTAACAAATTCCTCCTAACATTATAACTTTTTATATTATAAACAAATTTTATGAACAAATGCAGTAATCAGGCATTTCTCTGAAGAAAAATTCGTTTTTTTCTCTATCAACTTTTTCAAATAGGTATTTCATGATAAGTTCAGAAAAATTCATAATTTTTTGATCAACTTTATGATTTTTTAAAACAAATTTAATAAACAAATTCATTAATGAGGCATTTGTCGATGGAAAAATTCTTTTTTTTCGATGACAGTGTTTTTAATTGGTGACTTTATGATGATTTTAGCAAAATTCATAATTGATTGATAAGGTTTTTTTTTTTTAACAAATTTAATAAACAAAGGCATTATTCTGGCATTTGTGGGCAGAAAAATTCAGTTTTTTCATGCCAGTCTTTTCATTTGTGAACTTCAAGATAATTTCAGCTAAATGCATAATTTATTGATTGATCACATGATTTTTAAAACAAATTTAATTAACAAATGCATTAATCAGGCATATGTCCGCAAAAAATTGTTCTTTCCCCCTTTCAACTTCTTAAATTAGGAACTTCATAATAACATTAGCAAAATTCATCATTTTTTTATCAATTTTATGATTTTTTTAAATCAATTTAATAAAAAAAAATTAATCAGGCATTTGTCGACAGAAAAATTCATTTTTTTTATTTCATCTTTTTTAATTAGGAACTTCATGATAAGTCCAGCAAAATTTGTGATTTTTTGATGAATATAATGATTTTGTTTTAACAAATTTTATTAAAAAATGCACTATTCAGGTATTTGTCGACAGAAAAATAAGTTTTTTTTTCTATTTCAATTTTTTAAATTAGATAATTCATGATAAATTCAGCATAATTTATAATTTTTTAAACAGTTTTATTATTTAAAACACAAATTTAATAAGCGAATGCATTTTTGGGGTATCTGTTAACGGAAAAATTATTTTTTTTCGATGTCAGTCTTTTTACTTGGGAACTTCATTATGATTTCAGTAAAATTCATAATTGGTTGATAAATTTTACATTTTTTTAAAAACAAATTTAGTAAACAAATGCATTATTCGGGCATATGTCGATGAAAAAATTATGTTTTTTTTACATCAGTCTTTTCAATTGGAAACCTGATGAAAATTTCATTACCAATCATACTTAGTTAATAAATTCTATGATTTTTCAAACAAATTCAATAAACATATGTATTATTTGGGTATTTGGCGTCAAAAAAGTTTTTTTGCAATCTTTAAGAATCTTCAAAATATCATAAAATTTATCACCTTATCGTGAACGTTGCTGAACTTATTATGAAGATCCCAATTAAAAGTCTGACGTCGAAAAAAAAGAATTTTATTCTCGGCAGATGCCCCAATAATGGACTTGTTTATTAAGTTTTTTTAAAAAAATTCATAAAATTTCTCAAAAAATTATAAATTTTGCTAAAATTATAAATCTTATAAATAAATCTTCATGAAGTTCCCGACTAAAAAGACCGAATTTGCCTGCCGATAAATGCCCGAATAATGCATTTTTTCACTAAATTTGTTTGAAAAAATTATAAAATTGATCAAAAAATGATGAATTTTGCTACAAGTATCATAAAATTTTTAATTTAAAAAATTGACATAGAAAAGAATGAATTTTTCTGGCTCAAAATGCCTGATTACTAAATTTGTTCATTAAATTTGTTTATAATATAAACAATTTTTATCTCAAGAGAAATTTAACAAAAATATATTGTTTCTATTCAAAATCCTTACAATATAACTTGAAAAAACGTATAATTATGGAAAAGCGTAGAAAACATTTTTTCAACATATTGTTAATTTATAAAAAATTGAAAAACGTAATGCAAAAATCTAGCTCGACAACTCTCTTAGAAGTCGTATCATCTTTTTTTTTAAATTCATTTCATGCGTTATATTATAATCTACTATTTGCAAAACGAGTTTACAAGAATACCTTTTGATTCAACTGTCACTCGCCAAGAAGGAAAACAAATATTCCTCAGTTGAAATGGAAAATATTTCACGTGCCAAGAATTTCTTAGCACAAAGAAAAAAGAATGAAGAATAAAGTAACCCCGTTCAAATGGGGTGCAAAGAGCAAAATAAAATTTGTAAAACAAAAGGATGAAAAATGCAAATAAATATACTTGATTGTTTTCCTTCTTATTTGGAAAAAGCTACATAGCAAACATAAGATCCTTTGGGACTGAAATTTCACAATAATAAAAGAAGGATTTTGTGCGGTAGAATACGCTTTCTTGTAACTGAGGGCAGAAAAGAGAAGAAATCGATGATTCTTTTGAGAAAATTCTATTTCCATGCCATAGTGAGGCTTAAGTCTTCTATGGCTGAAGGAAATAGAATTTTCTTCATTTTATTTCAGAGACACAGAATATCTCATTTTGAACTAATCCTCGTAAATCGCATCATAGATTCTGGAATAAAATTACTTTTATTCTGTGCGAATCTCCCCCATATATGTGTCCATTTATTAAATACACGCTTTGAATACTGATCAGTTTTTTTTAATACGATATATGAAAAAGAAAAATCCTTAATATTATTTAAAATCCTTTTATTAAAAAAATTATATTCTATTATAAAAGTTTGCCATGCAATATTTTTTATCAATATCATAAACAAATTATAAAAACAAATCCCCGGTGTGGATCTATAGAGGCAGAAAACATGTGCTTTTTCTCTCTAGTTCCAAAACTATTTTTTTTATAATCTGTTTACAACATTAACAAATAAATATCAATTTACAAAATTTTGTAAATAAACATTATTAAAAACATGATTTTTAAATAAATGACGAGAAAAGGCGAATTTTGTCGGAATTTGATCGTCAACACTGGACATTTGTTTATACAATTTGTTTATAAAATTCATTTAAAATATCGAATTAGAAAATTTCATTATTGAATATCACTGACAACCTAATTTTAACAACATTAAGAAAAAAGATTATTTCTCTTTGCCTTTAAATGTTTTCACAGGGCATCTATTTATTTAATTTGTTTATAAAATTTAAAAAAAATTAAATTACACATTTTTATCACTAAACATCACTGATTAAATAAATTATGAAAAATTATGAGAAAAAATTAGTTCTTTTTGCCTTCAAATGTCTCCCATGAGCATTTGTTTATATAATTTGTTTATTAAATTATTAAAAAGGATCGGATTTCCAATTATCATCATGAAACATCACTGAAAACATAATTTCAACAAAATTTAGAGAAAATACTGTTTCTCTCTGCCCCTAAATGCACTAACTGGGCATTTGTTCACATAATTTGTTTACAAAATCAATAAAAAATTTCGGAAAAAACTTTTATGATTAAGTATCATTTTATCAATGAAAGCAAGTAATTCAGACGCAAAAATACACTTTGAAAACGAAAAATCCATAATGCAGATGTTTCTTAATTTAATTTATTAATAACAATGAGCCTTAATTTATAATGAGTTTTTTTCACTTCTAAATATATCTGCACATCTATTTTAGCGATGCTGAACGTAGGAAAACATTTTCGACGAAAATAAAAATTAAAAACAAAAAAATCGACTGTGTTCGCAATTTGCATTGCCATTAACGTTTAAACAAACAGATATTTAAAAATCGAGTCACATAAATCTCTTTACAATTAAATGCTTGATTTAAAAAAATAATAAAAAATGGGTCAAGGATTGCCTTCTATAAGTTATTTTAAACCTCGTTCTTTTATTTAATTTCACTGCCCTCCCCCCCCCCCTGAGAAAAGTAAATTAGCAACATTAAAAAAATATTAATTTTCTACCAAATTGTTGTATTTTCAGCTAAATCAGGATTATTTAAAACCAAACAGTTGCATATTTAACAAACAGACAAAAAAATGAATTTGCAACTAGAAAAATTAAATTTCGACAAAAAAGATGAAATTGTAATAAAATACATGAATTTTTAACTAAAAAGGATCATTTTTAATGAAAAATATCAATTCTTAACAAAAAATTGTATAAGTACATTTGTTACTTAAAAAATTAATGTTAAACTAAAAAAGAAGAAAATTTTCAAGAAAGCAGTTATATTTTCAACAATAGTTATTAAATTTTCAACTAAATGGATAAATCATAAAGAAATGAGTTTTCAACAAGTGTTCAATCCAAGAGATTTTTTTTTAACGGGAATACTAATTTTATAAAAATGGAATAGTTATATTTGCAAATCAAAATAAATTTTCCAGCGAGAATATTATTTTTCTACAAAAAAACACGAATTTTTAACAAAATATATGAACTTTTAAGCATGAAGGAGGAATTAACAACAAAAAGGTTTAATTTTCAGCACAAAAATATAATTTTTTTAAAAAGGTTTAGTTTTAAACCAGGAAATGTAAATTTTTAACAAAAAGGGTCATTTTCTTCCAAAAAGTTAAATTTTCATAAAAATAGTTTTATTTTTTAACAAAGAAGTTAATTTTCAATTTAATAGCTATATTTTCGACTAAATTGTTGAATCCTTAAACAAAACAGTTTAATTTAGCCTTAAACAGATTCTTTTTTAATCAAAAGGATACATTTTTAACTATGAAGTTTAGTTTTCAGCGAATATAGTTACATTGTTAGTTGACAAAATAATTCTCAAACAAAACTAAAAAATGAATTTACAACCAAATATTTATTTTTTGAACCGAAATACTGACATTTTCTACTAAAAAGATGAATTTTCAACTAAAATGATGAATCTTTAAAAAAGAAAAAAATAATAATTTTGAACAGAATAGGTAAAATTTCAACAAAATAGTTGAATTTTCATCTAAAGAGAAATTTTGAACCAAAAATGTAGTATTTAAGTTTTAAACCAAAAAAATTAATTTTTTACTAAAAATGTAGTTTCATTTTAAAATCAAAAACTTTTTAATGCACAACAAAAACAGATTTATTTTCTACGAAACAGTGGCATTTTGAATTAAAGAATTAAAGTTTTATCAAAATAGATGAATTTTCAATATATAGAACAAAAAAGGTAATTTTGAACCGGTAGTTGAATTTTTGCCAAAATAGTTTAATTTTCATCCTAAAAAGAAGAATTTTTAATAAATGAGTTAAATTTTCAATAAAACAGTGGAGTTCTTAACCAAAGAAAAAAATTTTCTTATGAAGATATTAAATTTCAATCAAAATACATAATAAAGGGGGAGGGTCGGTAAGGCCGGTTTTTGGCCTAATTTATTTTTGGACCAAAAAATCTGAAAAAATCATGGTAGTATCTTATAAGTATCCCGAGTCGATTGTACGCTAAACGGACTACCCTCCACCCCCCAGCCACCCCTACAAATATAGGAAACACCACTACCCACCAACTGTATTTTCGAGAGATTTGACACTCTTAAACATGTATTCTGAGGTTAGCTCGGGTTTACTATGGTTTTCGGGGTCGCCAAATGCAAATCTGGCGTCCTTTGACTTTTATCGCGTCAGGTTCAAGGTCATTGGAAGGTCAAATCGAGAAAAAACGGTAAAAAATTTTTTTTAAATATGTTATAGGTTTTTGGGGTCGC
>NC_046665.1:114619992-114623117 GCF_010883055.1 Belonocnema kinseyi | reverse complement strand
CGATAAAAGTCAAAGGACGCCAGATTTGTATTCGGCGACCCCGAAAACCATAGTAAACTCGAGCTAACCTCAGAATACATGTTTAAGAGTGTCAAATCTCTCCATGATTTTTTCAGATTTTTTGGTCCAAAAATAAATTAGGCCAAAAACCGGCCTTACCGACCCTCCCCCTTTGTGTTACAAAAATTGCATTTTTAAGCAAGAAATATAATACGTCTACCCATATAGATTAATTTTCAACCAAGAAAGACTTTCGAATCAATAAAGAACAGAAATTAAAACCCATTCTTAATTTCCAAGAACAATTGTTTAAATGAACATTGACGTTCACTTAGTAACACTTTTCAAATATTAAATTTAAAAAACTGCAAATTTTGCCTACAATATAATTTTAATTTTTTACTGACCTTATTAATTTCGGTCCAAGCACTTTCATTGGGTTAGTCAGACTACACATTTCAGGCCTTTAACTGAAGTTAGTTTTGATAAATGAAGTCAAAAGAAATAACCTTTTTACAGGTTAAACGTCTAAACGGTTAAACATAGAAATAATTCTAATTTTTTAAACATAAAATCGAATTTTTAAACGAATTTGTGATTTTTTTCTT
Organism: Belonocnema kinseyi; assembly: GCF_010883055.1. Taxonomy (NCBI): domain Eukaryota; kingdom Metazoa; phylum Arthropoda; class Insecta; order Hymenoptera; family Cynipidae; genus Belonocnema; species Belonocnema kinseyi. Next base: position 114,622,509 of record NC_046665.1, on the reverse strand, counting down.
GCAGATGATCTTTACGAAGTTCCAGCTGGAATAATAGCACTTCTGAGTGTGTGCTATGGAAGCATATCCGTTTTAGCTGTGGTAGGAAATTCCCTCGTGATGTGGATCGTAGCCACTTCAAGGCGAATGCAAAGTGTCACGAACTGCTTCATTGCCAACCTCGCATTTGCCGACATTGTCATCGGATTGTTCGCAATTCCCTTTCAAGTATGTTTTTCTCTCTGATACCTATTCCCTCTCTACAATCTACTCATCCCTCTAATATTACCTTTGCTTCACGATCATCTCTGTTATTATCGTCAAATTCTCTTCATTCATGTTTCATTTCCACGCGCCTACAAAAAAGGGCTTTTCAGTTTATTAAGACTTCAATTAAGTCATTCAAATCTCCCCCACCCTATACTTTCTCATCTCTGCTCTCCCTACACCTCCTTCTTTGCCCTACTTCAAAACCCTTCCCACAATTCACCCCCTCAAACACTTCTTCTACTTCTACTTCTTCTACTTACCTATTACTCCCTTCCTCTCAGTCTCCCTTCTCTCAGTACACATAAACTCCCTTCCATCCCTATTTTCCTTTTTGCTTCCTAATCCCTCACTTACCCTATTTATTCTACGTCAACCAATTGTCCTACTTCCGCTGATCCCTCTTCTTCAATTCCCCCTTCTGTCACCAACTGCAACTCCCTTTCCATAATTTCCCCCTCAAACTTTTCTACTTATATCTTCCTCTGTGCACGTCCCCGTTAGTTCTTTTCTTTTCACTTCTATTAGATTCTTCTCAATTCTTCTCTCCCCTCACTTACCCTACTCCTCCATCGCATGGCTTTTCTTACTACTCCTTCCCTCACTTTTCCTACTTCACCGCGTTTTTTCTTATTACTTTTTACTTACTTCCTCCCATTATCCCTACTTTTAGTACCCCTACACTCGCTTCCTCTCCTGTTTTCCCTTTGCTCCCTAACCCCTCACTTGCCCTGATTCTCTTACTGCAACCAATTTTCCTACTTTCCGTGATCCCTCATCTACTGAGAAAAGGCGAATTTCGCCTGAATTTGAGCGTCTACATTAGGCATTTATTTATATAATTTGTTTATAAAATTATTGAAAAATATCGAATTACAATTTTTCATTATTTAACATCACTGACAACCTAATTTTCACAAAATTAAGAGAAAAGACTATTTTTCTCTGATTCAAATGTCTATACTGTGCATTTGTTTATGTAAGTTCTTGACTTAATGATTAAAAAATATTGGATTTAAAATTATTATTTAGCATCTGTGTACCTCTTCTTTAGTTCCTTTATTTTCACTTCTCTTAGATTCCTCTCACTTCTCCTCTCCCCTCACTTCGCCTATCTTCCTCCACTTCTCCATCGCATCGCTTTTTCTAACTACCTCTTCACTCACTTTGCCTACTCCGCCGCACTTTTCAAGTTACCTTTTACTCACTTCCTCTCAGTTTACCTTCTTTCAGTTTCCTTACACTCGCTGCCTCTTCTGTTTTCTTTTCACTTCCTTACCTCTCACTTGCCCTGATTCTTCAACTTCAACCAATTTTCCTATTTCCCCTGATACCTCTCCCGCTACGCCGTTCTGTCACCCACTTTTTTTCTCACCTTTCTCGCCTCCCTAGCCACAATTCTCCTCCTTTAACTTCCCTACCCATCCTTTCCCCTACGTATATTTTCTCTACGTTTCCTCACTACCCCTTACTCCCTCTACTTCATCCATGCATCGCGTCACCTACTTCCCCCACTTACCCTTTAATTACTTTCCTTACTCCTCCACACATCTCTTAACTCCCTTCCACTTATTTTCTTTTAGTTTTCCTTCTCTTACTTCCCATACAGTCCCTGCCATTGCTTCTTCTCTCTTTCCCTCATTTCTGTTACCTCTCTATATCCCCTGACACAGTTCCCCTACTTTTCCTTCCCTTTTTTCTTCTTAATTCCTATCCCCTCACTTTCCCTACTTCTTCCACGTCAAAAATTTTAAATATGAACACTATCTATATCGAGAATAGATCTCTGGAGATGAAAAAGAATTCTTCTGATCTAATAAAATAGTGATAAACAATCGCCCAGATCAACCAGTATCATAATATTGCTAAAAATTGTTATAGAACCTTAATCTAGCAATAATAACAATGTGTTCGTAATTTCTTTGGTTCAATTGTTTATAACAATTGATATAAATAATGACAATTTTAAAGCTATTGGCAATTACCTTTTTTATATGGTTAATTTTACAGAAAAAATATAATTATTTTGGGTATCATTTTCGATACTTGCACCTTACTGTTTATGACTATTGTTATTAAAAAAACAGGTCGATTAACAAAAGAAAATTTTTCTTCATTTTCTTATCAATCTATGGCACAAAATAAAACTTTTCACTCTTCTGATATTTTCTCATACGATCAGCCATTATTTATTCACGGACTTATAAACAATGTATTTTTTATAAATAATATAAACTCCCTTGAAAGCCACAATTTACAAACTAATACTGA
>NC_046665.1:114613115-114619892 GCF_010883055.1 Belonocnema kinseyi | reverse complement strand
AAGGAAGGATATAAAAAAAGGTATTCGCTAACATAAGGCCGTAAATAAATAATATCTTATCGTCTGAGAAAATATCACGAGAGAAAAAAATGTTATTTTTTGTCATAGATTAATAAAAAATTTCAGAAAAAATTAATTTTCCTAATTTAGCGTGTCTGTTAATAACAATAGTTATAAACGATAAGTTGCAGGTATCGAAAATGCTACCCAAGGCGATTATATTTCTTACAATAAAATTAAAAATATTAGAAAAAAGTAATCGCGAATATCTTGAAAACTGTGGCTTTTAGGGGAGCGTATTTTTGTAAAAAATACATTGTTTATAAGGCCGTGATTAAATAATGACTCCTCGTACGAGAAAATATTACGAGAGTAAAAAGTTTAAACATGTATCAAGGATTATCAAAGAAAATATAAAGGTAAGTCTGATTTTTGAGGGTCATTATTTATATCAATTGTTATAAATAATTCATTGAATGAAATTGTAAGCAACCAATTATTTTATTAATTCTAGATAAAAGTTTCGGAACAATTTGAAGCAATATTATGATACTGGTGGATCTGGGTGATTGTTTATTAAAAAATGTAGAGTATAAACAAATTCCTCTTGAAAATAGCAACTTTTTAAAAACGATTTTAGGAGGGTAGTTTTTATTTGATCAGAAGATTTATTTTTGCTCAAGAGACATATACTCGATATACACAGTGTAAAATTTAAAAATTTCTTTAAGCAATAAATTCTTAGGTCACACTGTGCAAATGTGGCAATTTTGTTAAAAAATTATTTTTTTACAACGCTGTCGATTGAAAACAGTGCGTCGTACAGAAAAAATGCAAGACGCAAAAAAATTTTAATGAAAACTTGTAAAGATGTAAATTTTCCTTAAAATATACACTTCGTGTTCCACTTTTTTTATTGCTTGTAAAATGTCTTCTTTAGAATGAATTAGGAATATTATTCAAATAATATTGCCTTATTATGCATTCTAGCTATGAATTTAATTTTAGTTTCAGGCAGCTTTACTCCAACGATGGATATTGCCATACTTCATGTGTGCGTTTTGCCCTTTCGTGCAGGCATTATGTGTCAATGTTTCGGTATTCACACTCACAGCAATTGCAGTAGATAGACATCGGGCCATTCTCAGACCATTAAGGTTAGTAATATTATCCAAAATATCGCCGCTGTTTTAAAAACTGAGACACTCTCTAAATGCCCAACCTCTCTAAATGCCCGACCTCCATAAATGCCCGACCTCCCTAAATGTCTGCTACCTCCTTGAGTGCTCACTGCTTGCTTAAGTTCATGCTTCTTTCGTAATTGCGCGTCAAAACTCCCTAACTGCCTGCTACCTTCCTAACTGCCTGAATCTCTCCTTGAACGCCCAACGCCTTCGTAACTGCAGACCCAACCTTTTCAAATTCTTGAGTAACCTTCCTATAATGGACAATATAAATATCTGTACACAAAAATTTTTAAACTTCCTTAACTGCTTGATCTATCCACTAGCTATTTTTAAATGTAAAAAAATATTTCGATTAAAAGATATACATTTTTTAATGAGTATGAGTTGATTTTTAGTCGAATTGATTGGATTTGAATATCATTTTATGCAATGAATTTGTTTCCAACGTACATCACTCGTGAATTTAAGCTGTCTGAGAAAGTATAAATCAAATTTTTTTGGTAAAATTATGTATCATTTATCATTTATGAACTTGTAAGTAGGACAGATAGGCTGGTTTAGTAATCGATTCATTTTATCAATTCAGAATATTAATAATTCAAGATTATTTGTAAGCCATAAAAGAATTATTCATTAAATTTGCGATAAATTATCTCACCTCTTAGCATAAGTTTACCTAACGGCATTAATGTTTTATCAATAAAAAGTTTTGTATTTTACATTTTTTATATATGAATGAAAATGCTTTCTTTTGAGCTGTTTTCAACAAACTTCCCCCTTTTTTCGTTTTTCGCTCAATTGTGAACTCAATTAATAAAAATCAATGAGAAATTCAAAGTATTCTTGGTTGAATTTTTTTTTTTAAGTCTATCATCATACTTTTGGTTCGAAATTTGTCTCATTTGGTTAAAAATTTTACAATTTGGTTTAAAATTTTACGATTTTGTTGAAACTTAAATCTTTAACTGAAAATTTTAACTACCCCATTTTTAGATGAAATGTTGTTGTTTTTATTTAAAAATTAAAGTACTTGGTTGAACATTCAATTTAATTTGTTGATAATTCCAATTTGTTTTGAGAAATTAATTTTCCTAGTTAGAAAAGCCACTTTTCGCAAATTCATGTGTTTTGTGAAATGTTTAGCAATTCCATTTTTGATTTAAAACTAATATTTTAAATTGAAGATGGATATTTTTCTGCTTAAAAATTCGTGTCGTTTTGTTCAAATTCCTCTTTTTTCGTTGAAAGTTAATCAACATTGTTTTTGAAAATTTATATTTTTAAGTGGAAAATCGAACTATTTGGATGAAAATTAATTCTTTTTTTTAAATATTCATATGTTTTGTCGAAAGTCAAATTACATTGGTACAAAATTTTACTATTTGTTTAAATGTCTAACGTTTTAATTGGAAATTTACTTATTTTAATTATTATTTTTATTTTATTTTTTTTCATTCAATTTTTTATAGCTGAAATGTAACTATTCCATTTTTGCTGAAAATATTTGTATTTACTAAAAATTCTTCTTTTTTATTTCAATTTATATGGTTTAAAGTTCGAATTTTTTGTAGAAAATAACTTTTTAAACTAATATTTTAAAGATTCCATTTTTTGGTAAAAACTCATATTGTTTATTGAAAATATTTTTGAAAATTAAAATGTCTTGTTAGAGAAAATGAACTTCTTTCACAACAATTGAAATGTTTATTTGATTTTTTTTAATGAGCTTTTAACTTAAAAATAGATTTTTTATCCGAAAATTTTACTAAATTTCGTTTCTTGTTAAAAATGTATCCTTCATGAGTTAAAAATATTCAACGATTTTGAATAAAATTCGTATGTTCATCTTTCTTTACGGAAAATTCGTTTTTTAAACTCATTTTTTTAAATATTCGTATATTTGTGTTTTTTCCGAAAAATTCTTTTTTTTTAACTGAAAATTTAAGGAATCAATTTTTTGGTCGAAATTCATTTATTTAGACGAGGATTCAACTATTAATATAAAAATTTGCATTGGGCCTAAATGAACCATTTTGTTGGAATTTCATATTATTAGTTAAAAATTTATATATTTGATAAGAAAAATAAACAATTCATTGGTTAAAGATAAAACTATGTATGTATAAATTTAACTATTTTATTGTTAAAAAGTCATTTTTATCACCTGTAAATTTAACTATTCTATTTTTCATTAAAATTTACCCCTTTGAATTTGAAAATTTAACTCTTTTTTTAGAAAATTCACCTTTTTTAAATTTTGTTATAAATCCTTCTTTTAGTTAAATTCATACGCTTAAAAATGAGTTTTTTTTTAATATTAGTTTTTCAACTGAAAATTTAAATTATCATTTATGCGTTAAAAGTTATATTTTTTAGTTAAAAATTCAACTATTTAGGTTTCAATTAATTTTGTTGTTAAAAAATCATATTTTTCGTCGAAACTTAAACTATATTAGTAAACATATTAAATATTCGTTTGAATATTAAACTTTTAAATTGATATTTTACTTATTTTAATGCCTTTTTTCCTTTTTTTGTTGTTAAAAATCAATTTTTATAGCTGACAATGTAACTATTCCATTTTTGCTGGAAATTAGTTTTTTAAAGTGAAAATTTAGAGATTTCATTTTCGATTGAAAATTAATCTTGTTTATTAAAAATTAATTTAAAAAAATAAAAAATAGTAAAAAATTCTTGTTAAAAATCCATCATTCACAAGTTGGATATTCGACGTTTTTTTAACAAAATTCGTATATTTGTCTTTCTTTCCGGATAATTAATTTTGAAACTAATTGTTTTTTAATATTCGTATATTCGTCTACTTTCCGGAAAATTATTTTTTTTTTCTGAAAACTTAAGGATTCCATTTTTGTGTTTTTTGATAATTTATTTATTTGGATGAGGATTCAACTGTTTTTCCAGAAATTCGCATTGGGCATAAATGGACTTTTTCGTTGGAATTTGATATTGTTGATTAAAACTCATTAATTTTGTAAGAAAAATAAATCATACACTAGTTAAAAATTGAAATATTTATTAAAAAATTTAACTATTTTTTTCTAAAAATGTTTTTTGTTTAAAATTCATCATTTTGTTAGAGTATTATTCAACTATTTTATTATAAGTCCGTCTTTTAGTTAAATTCACGGTTAAAAATGAAGTTTTTTTGTGGAAAATTAGTTTAGTAAACTGAAAATTTAATTGGCAATTTATGAGTGAAAACTTAAATTTCTTAGTCATAAATTCAAGTATATTTTTAAACGTTTATCATCTTATTTGAAAATTGAAGTATTTGGGCTTCAATTAATTTTTGTGTACAAAAATCATATTTTTGGGAGAAAAATTAAAGTGTTTTATAGATAATTCACATATTTCGCTCAAAAATTTAAAAGTTTGGTAGAAAATAAAACAGTTTGATTGCAAAATATCTTTTTTGTTAAAAATCCATAGTTTTAGTTGAAAAATATATAATTTTATAGGAAAAAATTAACTATTTTCTGGTTAGAAATTGAACTGTTTATTTAAACAATTTTACTGTTTTTATTCAAAAGTAATTTTTTTATTTAAATATTTTACGATAACATTTTTTAAAAATATTTATTCTTTGGAATTTGAACATTTTACAATTTTTTTAGAAAATCCATGTTTTTTCTTTAAATTCATACAGTTAAAAATAATTTTTTTTATGGAAAATTAGTTTTTTAAATAGCTTGTCGTTTTTTAGTTCAAAATACAACTTTTTAGTTGAAAATCCATCTTGCCTGATTGAAAATTATTTTTCTTGTTGAAAATTAATCTTTTTATGCAGAAAGTTAAACAAATTCAACTCTTAGATTTAATATTCATCATTTTAGTTGAAAATTTAACTGCTTTTTTTATTAAAAATTGATTTTCAAAACATGGATTTTCTTCGTTTAAAATCTATCATTTTGGTTAAAGATTCAACAATTTTGTTAAAACTTCGTCTTTCTTACTACACGTTTTCAAGAAAAAATATTTTCATTTATGATAATTAAAAATATAAATTGTATTAAAAAAGACGCCAAATATGAATATAGCAGTTTATAGATCACAATTGTATAGCTTCCTAAAATCTATTAAATTTTACTCATTCCAGATGTTCATATAGTACAATTTAATAAATTTTTGTCCAAAAATATAGAAAAAATGTATAATAATCAACGAAAATAGCATTTATATAAACGAACGTTAACATTTCTTTATTTCAAAACGATTTGCTTTTAATGCACTGACCATTTAAAGAACATAATCCATGTTATAATTAGGGTTCCTGGGCTTTAAAGTGAAGAAAAATTGGTTTTTATCTTTAAATTGTGGAAATTTAATTTTTACCTATTCAAAATCTCATTTTTCTCGAAAACGAAGCAATATATGAATATCAGTTCATAATTAAAAATTGTTCAGCTCCCTAAAACCTAATCAATTGTATCCTTTCCAGATGTTCATGTTTTTTACTTCAATACATTTTTCCAAAAATATAGAAAAAATAGACTAAAATAGCATGTACGTCAACAAAATGTAACCCTTTTTTTAAAAACGTTTGGTTTTAGTTCACTGACGATTTAAAGAACATCTTTCATGTGATTATTAGGGTTCCTGGGCTTCAAAGTGGAGAAAAATTGGTTTTTATCTTTAAATTGTAGAAATTTAACTTTTACCCATTCTGAATCTCATTTAGTTCAAAAACGAATCAATATATTAATAACAGTTCATAGTTAAAAATTGTTAATCTTCATAAATCTTATCAATTGTGTCCTTCCCAGATGTGCAATTTGTTACGTTCAATACATTTTTGCAAAAATAGAGAAAAAATCAATAAATTCGACTAAAATAGCATTTAGTTCAACGAAATTAAAAATTTTATTTCACAAAAACGTTAGTTTTTAGCTTAGTGACTATTTATGGAACATATTTCATAAGATTATTAGGGTTCCTGAGCTTCAAAGTAAAGAAAAAATGACTATCTCTAAATTTGAAGAAATATAATTTATACCGATACAAAATCTCATTTTTCTCGCAATCGAATCAATATATAAATAGCAATTCATAGTTAAAAATTGTTCAGCTCCCTTAATCTTAATAATTATATCCTTTCCAGATGTTGATGTTCTTTATTTCAATAAATTTTTCCAAAAATATAGAAAAAATGGATACAAATTGACTCAAATATCATTTAGTTTAACAAAATGTAACATTTTCATTTCAAAACATTTGTTTTCAGTTCACTGACTGTTCAAAGATCAGTTTCCATTTGATTATTATGTTTTCTGGGCTTCAAAGTGAAGAAAAATTGGTTTTTATCTTTAAATTGTAGAAATTTAATTTTTACCGATTCAAATTCTCATTTTTCTCGAAAACGAATCATTATATGAATAGCAGTCCCTAGTTAAAAAATGTTCAGCTTTCTGAAATCTAATTAAATGGACCCTTTCCAGATGTGCATGTTGTTTATTTCAATAAATTTTTGCAAAAATACAGAAAAAATCGACAAAAATAGCATTTAGTTCAACGAAATTTAACATTTTATTTTATAAAATGATTAGTTTTTAGTTCAGTAACTATTTAAGGA
>NC_046665.1:114574978-114613015 GCF_010883055.1 Belonocnema kinseyi | reverse complement strand
TGTGATATTTAGGGTTCCTGGGCTTCATAGTCAAGAAAAATGGGGTTTTATATTGAAATTGTAGAAATTTAATTTTTACCGATTCAAAATCTCATTTTTCTCAAAAACGAGTCAATATATGATTAGCAGTTCAAAGCTTAAAATTGTTCAGCTTTCTGAAATCTAATTAAATGGACCCTTTCCAGATGTGGATGTTGTTTATTTCAATAAAGTTTTCCAAAAATACAGAAAAAATCGACAAAAATAGCATTTAGTTCAAGGAAATTTAACATTTTATTTTAGAAAATCGTTGGTTTTTAGTTCAGTGACTATTTAAGGAATATATTTCATAAGATTATTAGGGTTCCTGAGCTTCAAAGTAAAGAACAATTGGTTATTTTATAAATCGAAGAAATATCATGTTTACCCATTTAAAATTCCATCTATATCAAAAACGAGTCAATATATGAATAGCAGTTCATAGTTTATCATCGCTCAGCTTCCTGAAATCTGATCAATTGTACCCTTCCCAGATGTGCCTGTTGTTTAATTCAGTAAATTTTTCCAAAAATATAAAAAGAGTTGATAAAAATCGAATAAAATAGCATTTATATAAACAAAATGTAACATTTTATTTTTAAAACGTTTGTTTTTAGTTCACTGCCTATTTAAAAGACATGTTACATGTGATAATTAGGGTTCTTGGGCTTCAAAGTGAAGAAAAATTGGTTTTTATCTTTAAATTGTAGAAATTTAATTGTTACCGATTCAAAATCTCAATTTTCTCGAAAACGAATCAATATATGAATAGCAGTTCAAAGTTCAAAATTGTTCAGCTTCCTGAAATCTTATTAATTGCACTCTTTCCAGATGTTCATGTTTTTAATTCAATAAATTTTTCCAAAAATATTGAAAAAATTGATAAAAATCGAGTAGAATAGCATTAAGATTAACGATTTTTAACATTTTGTTTTTAGTTCACTGACCATTTAAAGATTCCATGAGATTATTAAAGTTCCTGTGCTCGAAATCGAATCAATGCATGAATAGCAATTCACAGTTCAAAATTGTTTAGCTTTCTGAAATCTACGAAAATATACCCTTACCAGATGTATATCTTGTGTTTTTTAACAAAAATTTCACAGGTTTACAAATAATTTTTGTTGTAGTTGTTGTTAAACAATGTATTGTTGTTAAACAGCTGGGGCCATTTCCGAAGTTATTACTGCGTAGAATCCGAATCCGAGGGCAAAACTGGCCCAACAGGTCATGATTGTAAAATATTTGAGGTTATGTTCTAAAAAAATTGGGTTTTCGGCTACTTTTAAGGTTATGTATAGGATGATCAAATTTTTTAGCCCTTCTTACTAGTTGCATGATTTGACACTGTTCTTAACCTTCAAACTGACAAGTTTAAATGGTGAAATTTTGTAGATACTTATGTCGTTTTTGGTACATTTTGATGCGTTATTTTAAATCCGCCATCTTGAAAATTAAAATTTTAATTATCTGACTTCATATTTATAATAGGCGACTGAAAAAAACTCAAAACACAAATTTTCAAGAGAAATTATTTAGTAGGAAAATGTATGCCTCAAACTCTTAATGTGAATACTTATGACGTTGTGGGGATATATTTCGTAACTTCAAATGGTAGTAACTTTGCTGGGAGAAATCATAAGCAATCGCTTAAAAGTTTATTTTGAAGGGTAAGATCAGTATCAAATTATGCAAGTAGTAAGAAAGACAAAAAATTTTAATAATCCTGTACTTAACCTCAAAAGTAGCCAAAACTCCCATTTTTCGAGTACATAACCTCAAATCTCTTACCAAACCTAAAACCTGGCCAGATATTTGTCTTGTATATTTATAAAAAAAAGATATAAAGAATGAATAAAAATCTAATTATCTTAGTTTAAATAAACAAAATCTGTATCTCGTGAGGTTATTATTTAATATATTTCAGGAAGGGGAAAGAGTTTGAATATTGATACTCAACTAGAAAGAAAACGTTTTGGAAAATAAAATCCTTATTTTTGTCTTGATGACAAAAATTTAAGAATTTAGTAGAAACATTTTTTTTCTAAATTTACTTTTTGTAATAAAAATTGAAATATTGCAATTATTGTAAAAAATGATCTTTTTTAGCTTAAAAATTGAACCATTCGGTTGCAAATTCACGTAATTTGTTGAAAATTTGTATTTTTGGTCGAAAATAACACTATTCTATTCAAAGTTCATGTATTTTGTTAGGACTTTATCTTTTTCAAAAAAAATTCCACATTATTAAACATTAAACTTTTTTGTTAATTTTTTGGATAAAAATAAAACTTTTGGTTTAATGTTTCATTTTTGGGTTTAAAACTCAACTTTATTGCAGAAAATTTATTTTTATTGATTCTTTTTACTTGAAAACTTAACAATTTGATAGAAATTTTTTTTTACTTTTTTACAAAAAAATCTTCGTTAACAATTCAATTTTTCTTGAAAAAAATCGTTTTCTTCGTATTAAATATTATATTATTGTATTAAATATTCATCTTTTTTGGTTGAAATTTGGCTGTTGTGTTGAAGATTCTTTTTTTTTATGCTAAAAGGTATTATTTTTGTATTGGAAATTCAGTTTTTTTTGTTTTGTTTTGTAGAAAAGTCATCTTTCGTAGAAAATGAACTTTTCTGTTAAAAATTCTATGTTTCGGGTACAAAATTCGACTGTGTTCTGAAAATGGTCTTTTCTGCTTAAAAAAATAGCTATTTAGTTGAACATTCAACTATTTGGTTAAAACTTGGACTATTTGACTGATATATATATATTTTTTTTTAATTCATCTTTTCCCGTGTGAAAGCCAAACCTTTTGTAGAAAATTAGATTTTTTGGTTTGATGATTAAATAATTTGGTAGATTTTTTTTCTTTTCTTTAACAAAAATCTTTCTTGATTAATAATTCAATACCTTTGTTGAAAATTCTTTTTTTTTTGTTTGAAAATTCACATTTAGGTAGAAATGTAATCTTTCCTGTTGAAGAATCTAACATTTAGTTTAAATTTAATTTTTGTTGTTTAAAACTCAACTATTTTGTTAAACAATTATCTTTTTTGGAAAAAAAAATTCATTTTTCTTGGATAAAAATGTACGTTTTGTAAAATATTTTACGATCTTATGAAAAAGTCACCTTTGAGCTTCCAATTTAAACTATTTGGTTCAAAATGCCACTATTTTGTTTAAAATTTATCTTTTTGTCAAAAATTTAACTGTTTTGTTAAACATTCGTCCTTTTTGTTAGAAAGTTCCTACTTTAATTTGAAAATTTATCTTTTTTATTAAACTATTTAATTTAAATATTTATATTTTATATTTATTATTTTTAATTGTCAAAATTGAAAAAAAAGCTTTTTTCTTAAAAACGTTTAGAACGATTTTTTTCTTTTTTGGATGCGCAAGTACTTTTTGTGTACGACATAAAAGATGATTTTTCACATCCTAGAATACTTGAAGGTTAACCGTAATATCGTTAACTCAAAGTCATTTCATCTGCGTTTCTTCAAATCAAATTTACGACCTTTAGGTCCAAAATTACTTCTTTTCCTTAACTCGGTCTTTTTTATAGTCAGCTTTTACGTGTTTCCGGTATATAAAAATCTTTTTAACTTTTTCCATTTAAAGAATTTTAAAATTAAATTTTTAATTTTTATAACGGATATACTCAACTTAATTTAAGTTAGTCCATGAACTACAAAAAATATTTATTTTATAACCAAAAAGACGAATATTCAACTAAACTTTTTTCAACAAAAGTAGTTGAGTTTTAAATTATGATTGTTAAATTTCTAATCAAAAATTGAATAGTGCAATATTTAAATTTAAAAAGTATTTAAAAAATCTGAATCTAAAAAAAGTGATATTATAAGCCAAAGAGGTGAATCTTTAAACAATGTGAATTTTCTACTGAATAGTTTAAGTTTCTACCGAACTATTAAATCGTAAACCAAATAAGAAGAATGTAAAACCAAATAGTTGCGGTTTTCACAAAAAAATTAATTTAAAACATGAAGAATAATTTTCCAGCAAGAAAGACGAATTTTTAATCAAATACAGGATTTTTCAACTATAAAACAACAATTTTCAATTTTAAAAAATCAATTCTGAACCACAAATGGAATAGTTATATTGTTAGTTTAAAAATTTATTTTTAACGAGAAAAGAAAAGAATCTTCTCAAAATAGTATATTTTTAACAAAAGAGGTGAACTTTCAACTAAATTGATAAATCTATAAACAAATAAAATAATGGATTTTTAACTTTCAACACAGAAATATAATTTTTTAACCAAGAAGATTAATTTTTAAACAAGCAGTCGAATTTTTTCACTAAAAAAGATAAATTTTCAACCAAACATAAAAAAGTTGAATTTTTAGCAAAATATATTAATTTTCAACAAAAAGAACACGAATTTTCTACAAAACAATTGAATTTTCAACCCGCAAATATTAATTTTTTGTCGAAAAGATAAATTTTTAACAAAATAATTTATTTTTCGGCCAAAAAGATGAATTATCAACAAAAACTTCAAAAAAATATTTTAAGTTTAAAACTGCAGAAATAAATTTGAAAAAAAATATTTATTTTTATTTATATATAATTTATATATAATTTATTTATTTATATATAATTTTCAACAAAATGGTTTAATTTTGAGGCCGAAAGGACACTTTATATACAAAAAGGTTGAATTTGCAACCCAAAAATATGATTTCTTAACGAAAAAGTTCATTTTTAGCAAAAAGTTAAATTTTTATTAAAATATTTTAATTTTCAACTAAATATTTGAAAAGTAATTTTTGGTTAAAAATTCATATTTTCGATTTTAAAATACTAATCATGTAGAAATTTTTTTCTTTTTGGTTTGAGAATGCAAAATTTCAGTGAAAATTTTCTTCTTTTTTTGTTGTTTAAAAATTCAATTTTTTGTGTTAGAAAACTGATATCTTTCTTTAAAAAAATCTAATTTATTGTGGTTGAAAATTCAACTATTTCATTGAAATTTCATTTTTTTCTTGAATTCTATTATATTTTTCGTAGAAGATTCATCCATACTGAAAAGTTACTTTTTGTTGAAAATTCATATTTTCGATTTAAAGAATTAAAATATTTCATTTCGTTAAAAAGTAATTTTTTTTAATTTAAATTTTTGGTTTGAAAATGCAACTGTTTTTCAGAAAATTCGTCCTTTTTGTTTAAAAAATCAACAATTTAGTGAACGTTTTGTATGTTTCAAAATTTTATCTTTTTTATTTTAAAAAATCCAATTTTTGTTTAAAAATGTTGTTTTCGGTTCGATAATACAACTGCTTTGCATAAAATTCGTGTTTTTCATAAAAAATTAACAATGTAGAGCAAATTTTTTTCTTATCAAAATTTATCTCTTTTTTTAAAAAAAATGTCTGAAGAGAATTCAGCTATTTATTTTTTATTTTCTGGTTGAAAGTTTAAATACTTGTTTGAAAGTAGTAAAAATACATCATTTTAGTTAAAAATAACTGTTTTGTTGAAAACTCTAATTTTTTGTTTGAAAATGCAACTGTTTTTCAGAAGAATGGTCTTGTTCGTTTAAAAAATCAAAAATTTAGTAGACATTTTTTCCAATTCAAAAATTGATCTCTTTTATTCAAAAATCTTGTTTTTGATGAACATTGTTATTTTCGGTCCGATAATGCAACAACTTTGTAGAAAATTCGTGTTTTTAATTTGAAAAATAAAAAAATTATTGCAAATTTTTTTCTAACCAAAATTTATCTCTTTTGGGTGAAAAAATGTCTGATCAGGGTACAGCTATTTTTTTTAATTCTGTCTTTTCTGGTTGAAAGTTTAACTACTTGGTTCAAAGTTGATTGACCTTTTTAAATATTCATAATTTTAATTAAAAAGTAATTTTTTTATTGAAAATCCTTATTTTAGGCTTGAAAAACCAACAGATCTTCCGAAAATTGTTTTTTTTTTTCGTATAAACAATCAACACCTTAGTGGACTTTTTTCACGCATCAAAAATTTATCTCTTTTGGTAAAAAATACCATTTTTTCTGAAAATTCTTATTTTCATTTCAAAGCTGCAACTGCTTTGCAGAAAATTTGCATTTTTGGTGAAAAATTAGCAATGCAGTGCACATTTTTTTCTCATAAAAAATTATCTCTTTTAAAAAAAAATGCCTGAAGAGGTTTCAGCTATTTTTTATTTTTTGGGTGAAAGTTCAAGTACTTGTTTGAAAGTTTTTACACATTAGTAAAAATTCATAATTTAAAGTTGAAAAATAACTTTTTTGTTGGATATTCTAATTTTTTGTTTGAAAATGCAACTGTTTTTTAGAAAAATGGTCTTGTTTGTTTAAAAAATTAACAATTTAGTAAATATTTTTTCCAATTAAAAAATTTATCTCTTTAATTTCAAAATCTTATTTTTTGATGAAAATTGTTATTTTCGGTCCGATATTGCAACAAATTTGCAGAAAATTCGTGTTTTTCGTTTGGAAAGTCAACAATTTAGTGCAATTTTTTTTTCTCACCAAAATTCATCTCTTTTGCAAATAAAATGTCTGATGAGGTTTCAGCTATTTTTTTTATGTTAAGCATGTTGTCCTTTCTGGTTGAAAGTTTGACTACTAGGATGGAAATTGATTGACCTTCTTGAAAATTCATAATTTTAGTTGAAAAATAACTTTTCTAAACAAGAATCCAAAGACCAAATTTGGACCACGACGAATAAACGAAAACCAAAAAACCCCTATTGTAATCTGAAAAAAGCCCTTCTTTTATTTTTATGGCCATCAAATTACAATAAAATAAAAATAAACAACATAAATAAATAAATTTGCATTACCAACGTTTCGGTACTCGTACCCTTATCAAGGCAAGAAAATTTGATTATTGGACGTTAAATGGGATTTTTAATTTGGATTTTGGTCTAATTTAAATTTCGTAAATTTTAATAACTTTTCTGTTAAAAAATCTTATTTTTTGTTTAAAAATGCAACTTTGTTTCAGAAAATTCATCTTTTTCGTTTAAAAAATCAAAAATTTAGTGAAATTTCTTTTTCGTTTCAAAAATTTATCTCTTTTATCAAAAAATCTAATTTTTTTTCGTTGAAAATTTTTATTTTCGTTTCGATAATGCAACTTCTTTGCAGACAATTTTGTTTTTCGTTTGAAAAATCAGCAATTTAGATCAAAATTTTTGGCTTACGAAACGTTATCTCTTTTGATAAAAAAAGTGTCGGATGAAGTTTCAGCTATATCAACTATTCTATTTTTTGTTGACAATTCATCTATGCTGAAAATTTACATTTTGTTAAAAATTCATATTATCAATTTAAAAAATTCAAATATTTTATTTGTATAAAAAGTAACTCTTTTGTTGAAAATTCTTATTTTTGATTTAAAAACAAAACCGTTTTTCAGAAAAATCGTCTTTTTCGTTTAAAAAATCAACATTTCAGAGCACATTTTTTTTGGTTTTAAAAATTTATTTCTTTTGGTAAAAAAATCCCATTTTTTGCTGAAAATTTTTATCGTCGGATCGAAACTGCAACTGCTTTGCAGGAAATTCGTGTTTTTCGTGAAAAATTAACAATTTAGTTCACATTTTTTTCTAATCAAAATTTATTTATTTTTTTTAATGTCTAAAGAGGGTTCAGATAATTTTTTTGTTGAAAATTTTGTCTTTCCTGGTTGAAAATTCAACTACTTGGCTAGAAGTATTCCCCTTGTTGAAATTCATGATTTTAATAGAAAATTCATCCCTTTTGTCTAAAATAAACTTTTTTGTTGAAAATTTACTTTTTTGTTAAAAATTTGTATTTTTGGTTTGAAAATGGTAGAAACAAGTTAAACTATTTGTTTAAAAATTAACTTTTTGTTAAAAATTAGTCATTTTAGCTTAAAAATTCATCTCTTCTGATGAAAAAATGTCATATTTTTTGTTTAAAAGTACAACTGTTTGGTTAAAAAATTATTATAAAATTAAGATAGTAAAAAAGTAACTTTCTCTAGATGAAATGAAGTTACTTTGTTGATTAAATTTTCCTTGTTACTCGAAAAAGTAACTTACCCGGGAGTGGCTACATGTGTGTCCTACATTTGTTAGAAAAGAAGATTTCAGAGGAGTTTATAAAACTTATTTTAGATGTAAGGTGACTCTATTAAGTTTAAATTTAAAGTTTTTGAAGAAAAAAAATCCGTCCAATGTAGAAAGTTAGTTTGGCCACCTCATATGTGGAGAGAAAATCTTTTCAGGGCAAACTATTAAGTGAAGTTGATGTATAGGTTGTGAGCGAGTATGGAGAGCCAAAAGGGAATTTAGGGGAGTTTTTAAATTTAATAATATTTATTTAACTCAGAACATATCAGTTTGTGGGTTCCAAATAAATTTTTATTTATAATTTACTTTGTAGAACTTGCAAAATTATTATCTCCTATAAAAGATTCTTAAATTATCTTAAAAATTATAAATTTCTTTTTGGTTCTTCATTAACATGGCATTTTAGGAAATTTTAGGACATCATTTGAAATATTCTGATGTCTTCTTCAATTTTCTTTTAGAATTAATTTTTTCAAATGAACAATCATTCGAATTTTAATTATTCTATATCAAGATTAATTACAAGAAAAATATTTTTATTGTTTTATTAGGACAGTTTAGTAATAATTACATGTAGTTATACTATTTTTAATGCAAAGTAAACTTAGTATTTAAATAAATAATAATTATTATATGTTTGTAATAGCTCTTCAATAATTATTGAATAATTAATCGCTAACATAATAGAAATTAAAATCAATATGTAAATTCTTGGTTTAAAATTTTCAAAAAGCTCGGTATTTTAAATATTTTGAAATCTTCTGAAGTTTAAATTATTTTTAAATCTAAATTCTAAATATCTCTTAAAATTACTAAATTTTTTTCTGATACTTTGTAATCTTGCTAAATTGAAAACTTTTACTTTGAAATCTTTTATAATATTTTTACAAATTTTCGGAAATTATTTCAAATCTTTTGAATTATTTTGCAATTTTCTCTTAAGAGTTCATTAAAAAATAAGCAATTGATCAATCTTAAAAAATGTTTAGTAATTTCTTGAAACCTTTCAAAATTCGTAAAGCGCATGTAAACTTTGTTTCCAAATCTGCAAAAAACCAAATTTTTTTCATTTTTTGAAATCCTTTCAAATTTTAAATTATTTGAAAAAATCCACAACATAGTTAAATTTTTAATAAAAAATGTTGGTTTTAAACCAATTAATTAAATTTTTAACCTAGTAAATTAATTTTCTATCAAAAAATTTTTAAACGAAATAATTACATTTTCAAACATAGAGGTTGATTTTCAAGTAAAATTATATATATTATTGTTTTCAAATTCATTTTTAACAAAGTAGTTGAACAGTTAACCAAATTGTCGAATTTTCAATGAAAAACTGGAATTCTTCGAGAAAATTGTCATATTTTATAACTTCTTTAATTTTAAACAAAAAATTAAGTTTTCAAGCGGAAAATATACATTTTCAACAGAAAATATATTTTAAACCAAGTGATTGAATTTACTAACAGAAAGGTGAATTTTAGACCAAGAAAATTAATGTGCACCAAAAAGATTGGTTTTCAACAGAATTTTGAATAGTTAATTTTTCAACTGAAAAACGGAATACTTAACAACAAAAAAAAACACATTTTATATTAAATAAAAAAATTTTTAACAACAACAAAATTATTTTTTAACGAATTACAGTTACATTCAACCTGAAAATACAAATTTTTAACAAAATAGTAAAATTATTAACCAAATCGGATTAATTTCTGTCGAAAAATTTGAAACTTCTACTGGGAGAAAAATGGTCAAACTTCTTTTAAATTTTCCTACAAAATTAATTTTTTTTATAATTTTGGAAATTTTTAGAAATGTTTTTAAACATTCTCCTTAAAATAATTTAAAAAAGAAAAAATATAATTTCTCTAGAAATCTTCAGAAAAAATTTTATTTTTGTTGTTGAAAATTTTACTATTTTGTTGAACATCAGTTTTTAAAATTTGAAAATCAATTTTTATAAACTACAAGTTGAAATCCTTTTTTTCTTGAGATCTTATCGTTTTTTGTTTAAATATCCAACTTTTGTTTTTAAATTCATTTTCCGTTTTAAAATTGAACTATTTTATTGACATTTTTTGTTTTGTTCGAAATAAAACTATTTTTTTATATAAAATTAAAGTATTTTGGTTCAAATACCACTTTTTTTATTGTTCATTGAGACTTCATCTTTTTTCGATAAACACGAGTGTTTTCTATTGAAAGTTCAAATAATTTTTGGTTGAAATATCAACTATTATGTTTTTAATTAAGAAATGTATATTTTTTTAATTTAAATTTCAAGAACATAGTTGAAAGTAAAACTGCATTAGTAAAAATTAATTATAATGGTTTAATATTGATCTATTTTTGTAAAAAATTCTTTTTATTTTGGTTAAAAATTAGTTTTTAACTGCAAATATAAATATTCCATTTTTGATGAAAATTAATCACTTCGGCTTGATAAATTAACTATTCAAATTTTCTCTGTGTATTCATCTCCTTTGGATAAAAACTCGACTAATTTTGAATTATATTTAAATTTTTTCGAAACCTGTAAACCTTCCCTAATGTCATTTAAAGAGAACTGAATTGTTCCTAAAATTTAAAAAAATTACATGAATTTCTAAATCATTTATATATTTCTGTAAATGCTTAGTGTTTTTCCTAAAAATTTTGGAAATTTCTGCATAATCAGAAAAAAATTATCTGAACATCTTCTGGATTATTTTTTTACCATTTTGAAAGTTTTTATTATGTTTTTATATATACTCTTAAAATTAATTTTTCAAAATAAAATATTATTTTAAATTTTCTCAGAGACCTTAAAAAAATTTTGAGTGATAGCACAAGTTTAAGAACAGTATCCTTCTTCAACACTAAAAAATGATTCACAATTAATTTTCTTTTAATAATTATTTTTTAATAACAGTGTCAATTAAATTCTTTAAAAAAATTAAATAAAAATTATTAAATTCATTCGATTTATCTGCGTTGACGTCAGTTTGAAATCTTATTATTATTTTTTTACTTCAATTTGTTGTAATTCAAGGCAAATTTTTACTCTTCAAAGAAATTTTGAATTGCAAATCTGTAAAATTGAATAAATTAAAAATTTAAATATTCAAAATTTAACAATTTATAAAAAAGCACTCAAAATTGCATCATTTTATGATAAACATTCAATATTGAAAAGCCTAAAATTGCTCATATTTAACATTAAAGAATATTTCAATTGAAAATCTTCAGATTTCTACGATTGATAAGAAAACTTTCCGAATTACATATTTAAAAATTAAAATGTTCAAAATTGAATATATGCAATTCTCCTAATTCAAACGTAACTCTTTAAAATCATAGGACTTTAAATTGTAAATCTTAGAAATCGAAGAATTTTAAAGTGCTATGTGTTGAAATTAAAGAATTTTATATTTTAAATCCATAAAATGGAGGGAATTTAAATTTTATATTTTTAGAATAATTTAAAAAGCAATAGAACTTGAAATAATTGTAAACTCTTAAGATTAAATATTTTTAACTTTTAATACTTACATACAATTAGAAATTATGTAAATTTTGAGTTTTACCATTTCCAAAATGTAATCGTGATGCTTTATATTCAAAATTTCTTTTAGTTAAAACATTTAGAATTGAGAACTTGACACTTGATTTCTCAAATCATCGAAATTTTAGAATTTATATTTACTATCTTAATTTGATTAATAATTTAATAATTTGATTATTTATTACCTTTAAATTTAACGACTTTCCAATTTTAAATCTTAAAAATTAAATAATTTTAAATTGGAAAACCTTTATATTTAGGAATTTTCAATTGAAAATCTTTAAGTTCATTTATTCCAAACAAATATTCCAAATTTCGTACCTTTAAAATATAAATCTTGAAAATTAAATAATTTGTAAATCCATATTTTCAAAATTCAAGGATTTTTAAATGTTTCTCTTCAAAATGGTAGAAATTTTAATTGTCAGTCCTTTAAATTAAATTGTTTAATTTTTTTAAATTTACAATTACAATTTTTGCAACTTCTACGTTTTACAATTAAACATTCTATAATTTTGATCTATAACATTTAAATTTTCAATAATTAGGAAGATTTTAAATTGCAACATTGACTTTTTTCCCAAAATAATCCAAATTTAAGAATGTTTTTTTAAATACATTTTTAACAATAAATATTTATCAATTTGTGAATATTAAATATTGAAGGATTTTGAATTGCGAAAGCTTTAAATTCAAGAGTTTTTTATTTTCAATCTTTAAAATCATGAAATTTTGAGTCACAAATCTTTAAAATTGAGGACCTAATGATTTTAGAAAATTTTTAATCAAGCAAGTTTTAAGTTTTACAATTAAAAAATCTGCAATGTTCAAACTTCGAATGCGAAATTTCTTCAATTTAGAAGAATTTAAATTTAAAACTTAACTTTTAATTTGCAAAATCAATAAAATGTAGAAATTTTTATTTTTCACCTAAAATTTGAGAGTTTTCAAAATTTTAAATCTTCGTAATTGAAGATATTTTAATTGTTAAGAATCGTAAATCATGCAATTTTGAAATAAATAATAAAATAAGTTTTAAATGCATTTATTTCAATCAGATTTCTATTTTCCTAACAGCCCAGGAGTATTTTCTTTGATTCAAAAAATCCAAAAAATTTAAAATTAAGAATTTTCGTTGATACGTGTTAAAAATTATAAATTTTTCAATGGTAAATCATCAAAATTGAGCTATTCCCAAAAAACAAAAAATATTCAAAATTACGTCATTTTAAAAACATATTAAAAAATTTGAAAAGTTTTTGAATTACAATTGTTATTGTTTAATTATTTTGTATTTTTTAAAGCCAAACATCTTTTGCGTAGATTTTTTATTATAAATTCCGAGAATAAATCGACAAATCGATATTCCATCATATTTCATTTTAAAAAAATAAATAATGGTAATTTTTATCAGGACAGCCATACATTTCACATATTTTGCATACTCAGTATTTGAAATAGCAGACGATAAGCCAGCTGATATGATCAATTCATGTTCTTTTTCAGAGAAAATGGACAAACGTAGACATTATTGATTTGATGAATATCTGATAGATATAATAATTTATAAAATTATTTAACTTGTTTTTAAAAAAAATTGTCAAGTCTTATAATTAAAAAATTTGTTGTTATGGATTTTTAACATTTTAATATTTTTAATATGAGGAAATAAAATCCAAAGGAACGTCAATGCGCGCCTCGCGCGCGTGCAGTTTCTATTAGTGATAAATAAAAGCAATATTTCTCTGTCAGAACCTTCTATAGCATTTCTACTATAAATTGAATGGAAATAATTTTTTTTTTATTCATACAAATTATTGTAACAAATGAATGATTAAGCTACTGCACTTTTCATACCTTGGGATTTGCTATGTATAAGAAATTAGAAAAAAATTATTTTTTTTAACAAAAGTTATTCTTTTCTCCTTTTATTAATGTGTATTGCTATTTTATCTTAGTGGTGGAAAAAACATTAAAGAATTGTTCAATAACATTTTTTAAAAATATTTATTCTTGTTCACAGGTTTTTAATTTTTTATCTATGATCTATGATATATTTTCCCTATTGTATGGAAAAGATACCACTGTTATCCATATTTCTTTTAAGCTAATATTTGGAGTTAAAAAAAATCGAAGACTTCGAAAATCTCAATTTTTACGTAAATTTGATGTTTGGAATCTATAAAAATTTTCCTTAGAAATTAAAAAAAAATTGTCGTGATACGGCCAAAAAAATATTTTATTAACCACCCTATTATTCTTATTATTAAATATTATAAATAATTAATGTGTGAAAGTTAAAAGGTAATTTTTAAAGTGAAAAAAATCTCCTTATATCTGAAAAAAAACCAAACCATTTTTCGATAGTTTTCATTTGATTTCTGATTTTTGTTTTGTTTAAAAGTAGAAAAAACACCCTTTGAACAATAGATTTTTCATTTTACTACAATGGAATCAAAAATATTTTCAAGTTTCCCATTTATTCTCTTTTCTATTGATTAAAATTTGTTGAAATTTAACAGGGAAAATTTAACTTTTAGTTAACAATTTTTTTATTTGCTTACAAATTCTACAATTTTATTAAAAATAAATTTGTTTGTGTAAAATATTTACTGTTACATGATTCGCTGAAAGTTCATCTTTTTTGGTAAAAATTCAATTTTTTTGGAGAAGGTTCAACCACTCCCTTTTATTTTCAACTTAAAAATTTATCCATTAGACCTGAAGATTATTTTTTTAATTCATCGCTTTAGTTGAAGGTTAAAATATATTTTTGAAAACTTAATAAAAAAAATTTTTATCGAAAATATAACTATTCCATTTTGGGAACAAAATTAATTTTTTTAAATTGAAAATTCAACTACTTTGGTAAAAGTTTAATCGCTTTGTTAAAAAATTTAATTTTTGGTTTGAAGATTCAGCTCTTGGGTTAGAAAAAAGTATAACTATTTTCTTGAAAAGTCTTTTTTTGTTATTGAAAATTAAATTTCACCTGAGAATGTAATTATTCCATTTTTAGTTGAAAATTGATCTTTTTCAGTTTAAAATTCGTTTTTTTTTTTTGTGTAGAAGACTAATTGTTTTTATTGAAATTCATATTCATATATTTGGTAAAAAAATCAACGATTTTGTAAAAATTTCAATCGTTTTGTTGAAGATTAAATTATTTCATTGAAAATTCGTCTTTTTGGTATAAAATTGATATTGAAGACATTTGAAAATTTATCTTCCAACTTTCAAATTCACTTTATTCGTTGCAGATTTATCATTATAGTTGAAAATTCAACTATTTTCATTTTTTTTTACTGAAAATTTGTCTTTTTCAGTTAAAAATTTAACTATTAATTGGATAAATCATGTGTTTTGTTAAAAATCCGTTCTTTTTACCAGAAAACTAATCTTGAATTCAATTTCCTCGTTTTTATTAATAATTCTCCTTTGTAGGTTGCTAATTCAACTATTTGTTTAAGAATTAAATTATTTGATTAAAAATTCATCTATTTCGTTCAAAATCAAATTTCTTTTTTAATGTAATTTTTTTCTGAAAATTTAACTCTGAAAATTTAACCATTTTGTTGAAAAGTCTTTTTTTCTGGTTGAAATATTTTTTGTTTCGAAATTCTACTATCTGGCTGAAAAATTATTTTTTTAGCAGAATATTTTAGTGTTCTGTAAATTTTTTTAGTATTTTGTTTAAATTTCAATAATTATGTTAAAAACTTATTCTTTTTCGATGAGAATTCAACTTTTTTGTTAAACATTTCTCGTTGCACGTTGAAATTTCAACTATTTTGTTTGAAAGTTTAATTATTTTGTTGCAATTAAATTCTTGTGTTTGGTTGAAAAATAGATTATTTTTAAAACATTTGTCTTTTTGGTATAGAATTGATATTTCAGGTTTTTTAACATTTGTCTTTCGGTTAAAAAATTGAATCTGAAGGTTCAAAGTTCACCCAATTTTATTTCTTTATTTTTAATTTCATTTTTTTAAATCGTGTTTTTTGTTGAAAATTCGTCTTTTTTTGTAGAAAATTTATCTTCTAGGTTAAAAATTCATCATTTCGGTTATGAATTTACCTTTGTAGGTTAAACATTTAACTGTTTGTTTGAAAATTCAACTTTTTTATTAAAAATTGAACTTCAAAAAAAAAATTTTAATTAGCTATGTATGATTGAAAATGAACTATTTTGTTGAAAATTTTTTTTTCTGGCTGAAATATTTTTTGTTTTTAAATTTGATCAGTTGGTGGATTGATTGGTTTTTTTAGTAGGGAATTTCAGTATTCCGTTTAAAATTTAAGTATCATGTTGAAAGTTCAGTATTATGTTAAAAACTTATGCCTTTTTTTTAGAAAATTCAACTGTTCTGTTGAAAATTACTCTTTATGCAATTCACTTTGATTATATCAATAGGTAAAAATGATACCAAACACGGGGGTTTGACCATAAAATTCACTAGATCTATAATTTGTATTTTGTTTCGGGAAGAGTATTTTTTTGCTTTAAAAAAGTGTTTCTGGAAAAATTAATTTTTTGTCCTGAAAACCCTTGGAAAGGCTTGGAATTTTTATTTGCAGAAAAGCTAGACACTCTGGTTTAATGAACAAAAAATATTGACACCAAGCGTATGGTTCTTAATTGTTTATAAGTATTTAAAAACATTTTATTTAACATTAAATTTTTTAAGTGTAGATAGGCAACAGTAGTGTTTTGTATTCATTTTGATTTGTAAACTTTTAATTTCCAGTTTCTATAAATAATTATCTAAAAAGTAGTGTATGAAGGTTAAAAATTTCAAACCAATAAAACCAATGTCACTGAATACCATAAATATGAGAAAAGATAACAAAATTAAGCTTTTATGTTATGTCGTAAAATAATGATAGTTTCAGCTATTATTTCCTGAATAAACTTATTTTTCATGTAGAGAACTAATGATAAATTATAATTATCAAAAATTTAATAACCTGTCATGTCCAGAATCAATACCAGAAACCATTATCTGTTAATGGATAGAGATGTCCAAATCCCTTGATAAGCTCTAATCAAAATGTTTAATAAAGCTAATTGGCCAACTTGCTCATATTTGTTTTCTATTGATTTAATCGATTAGATATGTAAGCTTTATTTAAGTACGAAAATTCTTTCTTTCTTTTTGCGAACTGATCTAATTGAACGCTCTTAATTTTTTTCCTATCTACTATAGAATGATTTCCCCTAAACATATAATAAATTTATTGCAAAAGTTCAGTAACTTCTAACTATGAAAAAATAAAAGCATTTTGTGATTTTTCTAAATTTTTACAACTTATTAGAGATCAAAGGATGAGATTGCAAAACATGAAAATTCCAAATGCAATAGAACCTCGATTATCCGAGGTAATGTGGGGAGGCAATACCTCGGATAAGCAAAAACTCGGATAATACGAAAAAAGTACAAAATTCGGAAGATTTATTTATTTTTGATATATTTTATATAGAAAAATAAATATAAACATTTAGCGAATAAAAGTAAACAACTTTCGAATGTGGACTTATCTTTATTAATTTATTAATGTATTAATAATTACAAACTACTGCGCGCATTCAGAATTAGACGTAGCAGCTTCATCTGTTATATTAATGATTCTCCGTATTATCCGAGAGTGCTTGGATGTGTCCTGTTGCCTCGGATAACGCGGGGACTCGGATAATCGAAGACCGGATAATCGAGGTTCTACTGTAGCTAGGACAGCTACATTGTTTATAAGATATGGGACTGCTATTTTATTAGTAAAATCATAATAAATTTTTTTTATTTACCTGAAATCTTTGTGAAATAATGAAAGTATTTCTGAAATCTTTGAGAAATCGTTAAAATACGTAGTTGACATTTTTTTGAAATCTTTGGAAATCTTGGTAAAATTATTGAAATCTTAGTGAAACCCTTGGGAATTTATTTTAATCTTCTTCGTATTTTTGAAACGTTTGAAATCTTGGCAAAATATTTGAAATCTTTGTGAAATCTTTGGCAAATAAATAAAATCTTTCCTTAATCTTTCGAAATTTTTACGAAATTTTTGAAATATTTTTGAAATATCTGATAATATTTTTTAAATAATTTAAATCTTTAGGCGCTTTTTGAAATCTGTCTAAAACTTTTATGAAATATTTTAGATCTATTTGAAATCTCTGAAATCCTTAGGAAATAATTCAAACCTTTGTGAAAACTTTCTCATATCTTTGTAAATATTTTTAATATTTTTTAAATATTTGGTAATATTTGTAAAATTGGAGAAATCTTCGGGAAATCATTGAAATCTTTTTGCAATCTGTGAAATATATCTTAAACTTTTATGAACTATTTTAAATTCTCCAAAAATCGTTGCGAAATATTTGAAATCTTCTAAAAGTTTAGAAAATAATTGAAACCTTGTTAAAAAATTTCTAATATCTTTGGAAAATCTTTCCAACATTTTTGAAATATTTAGTAATATTTGTGAAATTATTAAAATCATTTCAGTCTTTGTGAAATATTTGCAATCTTAAGATGTTTCTGAAATATTTGAAAGTCTTTGAAAAATATTTTTTTAAATATTTTGTAATATTTTTGCAATTAGTGAAATCTTTAAGAAATCATTGAAGATCTTGTGAAATATTTGACAATATTTGCGAAACATCTGAACGATTTGAAATCCTTTGAAAATCATTGAAATATTTGTGAAAACTTTCTGACACTTTTCTAAATCTTTTCAATATTTTTTTAATATTTGCTAATATTTGTAAAATTAGATAAATCTTTAGGAAATCAATAAAGTAGTTATGAAATATTTTTGAAGTATTTGATAATATTTGTGAAATTATTGAAATCTTTGTGAGATCCTTAGGAAATCATTGAAATTTCTGTGCACTTTGAAATTTCTGTGAAATCTTTTTAATCAATCCGAAATCTGCGAAATATTTCAAATCTTTAAAATGTTTGGAAAATAAATAAAATATTTCTGAAAAGTTTCTGCTATTTTTGGAAATCATTTCAATATTTTTTTTAATTTGTTAATATTTGTTATGTTATTGAAATTATTAAAGTTTTTGTAAAACCTTTTTAATATATTATAAATCTTCGCGAAAAATTTGAAATCTTTATGAAATCTATGAGAAAGAATTAAAATCTTTGCAAAATATTTGTAAATTTCAGCGAAATATTTGATATAGTTAATGAAATATCTGATAATACTATTAAAATTATTGAAATTTTTGTGAAATCCTCGGGAAATCATCGAAATCTTTGTGCAGTATTTTATGAATTATTTTAAATTTAAACCGAAATCTTTGCAAAATATCTGGAATCTTTTAAATCTGGAAAAAATAATTGAAACCTTTTTGAAAAGTTTGACATCTTTGGAAAATGTTTCCGCGATTTTTGAAATATTTGGTAATATTTTTGAAATTATTGAAATCATTGAAAAATTTAGAAACTCGTTTTAGTCTGTTAGAAATCTTTTCGAAATATTTGAAATCCTGAAAATCTTTTTAAGATCTTTCTAAAAATTTTGAAAGTTTGTAAAATATTGTAAATATTTGTTAATATTTGTGAAATTAGTGAAATCTTTAAGAAATCATTGAAGTCGTTGTAAATTATTTGATGACATTTTTGAAATTATTGAAATCTTTGTGAAACCCTTAGGAAATAATTTAAATTTTTGTGAATTTATTGAAATTTTTGGAAAATCTTTTTAATCTATCTAAAATCTTTTCGAAATATTTGAAATCGTTGAAATCATTCGAAAATAATTTATACATTTGTGAAAACTTTCTGATAGTTTTGGAAAGCATTTCAAAATCTTTGCGAAATATTTAAAATATTTATAAAACATTTGGCAAATAAATTAAATTTAACTGAAACCTTTTTAAATCTTGCGAATTATTTGAAATATCTGATAATATTTTTTGAATTATTGAAATCGCCCGAAAATCATAGAGATCCTTAAAATCTTTTAAAAATCTTTCTTAATTCTTTTGAGAATTTTTGAAAGCCATTGAAAAATATTTTATATATATTGAGTAATATTTTTGTAATTAGTGAAATCTTTAGGAAATCATTGAAGTCCTTATTTTATATTTGATAATATTTTTAAAATTATTGAAATATTTATGAAATTCTTAGGAAACAATTGAAATCTTTGTGCGCCCTAACATTTTTGAGAATTTATTGAAATCTTTTAAATCCATACAAATCATTATTTTTGAAATATTTGATAATATTCGTGAAATTATTGAAATGATTGAAGTATTTGTGAAATCTTTCCAATCTATCTGAAACCCTTGCAAAATATTTGAAATCTTTGGCAAATATTTCAAATATTTCTAAAATCTTTGAAAATCTTTGCGAAATCTTTAAAATATTTTTGATATATTTGGTAATATTTGAGAAATTTTCGAAACCTTTAAAAAGAACTTAGAATTCTTTGTGAAACCTTATAAATCTACATGAAACCTGTGCTAAATATTTAAATCTTTGCGAAATATTTTATAATGTTTGTGAAATCTTTAAAAAACCATTGAAATCTTTGTAAAATATTTGGAAATATGAATTTTATATCTCTATTAATTATTTGTCGTTATTTATTATTCACTAATTATTATTAATTTATTATTTATGATTTATGTATAATTTTTACATAGTATAATATTATTATACTACGTAAAAATTTTGCGATTTATTATTATAAGTGTGCGACCTTCTCCCCACCTAGAAAACCCAACTAAGCGTTTTTCACAATGATACAAGAAATTTAAATTTACTATGCAAAAGTATAGTAAGAGAATGATAAAATTACAATTTTTTTTAGTGCACATTTTACCCGACAGGCTCTCCAGTTGAAATTCACTTCCCCCATCTCAATTTCGAATAATTCGCATTGTCTTCAGCTCCTTTCTCACCCTCTATCGTTTCTCGAGCACATTACTTTCCATTGTTCTGCATTCCGTTACACATTCCCTACATTAAATTCTACAAAAATTTTAAAACATTTTTCAGAAAGAATGCTTATTATTTATTTGAAAATTTCTATCAAATAATATATAATCGGAATAAAAGAATATGTGGAAAACTGAAACATAATAAACGAAATTCTTAATAAACGAAATTCTTGAAAATTGAAAACAAAGTAGATTCCTAAATGTCTTTATTTAAATAACAAGAAAAAGAAAAGAAAGACGAAGAAGGGTGATGCAAATTAAAAAAAAAAACAAGATTCCAAAGACCAAATTTTTACCAAAATGAAAAAACACAAAATGCTCCTATTGTAATCTGAAAAAAAAATTCAAGCAAAAAAAACTAAAATAAGAAGCCAATCTCTATATCCCCTTCCTTCTTTTTTCTGAAGATTGTCTCTTTTTTCTGACTCATCTTTTATTTTCGTAATTTTATTATAACAAGGTATTCTTAAAAGGGGGTTTGGATTTGTTTCCAGTATTTTAGATTTTCCTGTTCGATATGTTGCTCTGATTTCCTACAAACATTTTAAGCTCAAAATAAAAATCTTTCATCGATCCCCCTTCCAGGTGAGGCCCCTTTTCTGCTATTTTTGTGGTTTATACTGGGAAAAGCCTGATGAAAGTATCCCAAACTGCCTTTCTTTTTACATTTTCTCAAAAAACTTATTTCAGTCCCAAAATTAAATACGTCATTTGAGCCCTTTTCCAGATAAAGCATTTTTTCTGTAATTTCTGCGAGTTTTTCTGGAAAAAGCTGATAAAAGTGTTTCAAATTGCCTTTCCTTTTTCTATTTTGTCAGAATAACTTATTTCAATCACGAAACTAAATATGCTCTTTGAACCCTTTTCCAGGTAAGGCCCATTATCCAACAAAATTTCCGATTTATACTGCAAAAGGTTAACAAAAGTCTTCCTAATTGTTTTTTTAAATATTTTATAAAAATCTTTAATTCTAGGCTAAAAAGATGAGTCACTTGCCTGGCCCTTTTTAAATGAGGCCCTTTTTGGTTACTTATGCAAGTTCTCTGCGAAAATTTGATCAACTTGATTGTTCAGATTCACATGATTATTTAATTTAAGATAAGAATTTAAATCTTTCGTCGGGACCTTTTTTTGAAAGAGGCCCTTTTTTGTAATATTGGCAAGTTCAATTCAAAAAACTAACTCATAACCTAATTGGCAAAAGTATTTTCTTTCAAATTCTTTTTTTTTTCTTTCAAAGTTAATTCGAATTAACTTTTTGTAAGCATTTTCTCAGAGTTTATCATATTCAACTATGAAGTAAAACTAAAAGCAAAACTCGCAAAAATTTCAGAAAATGGGCCTCACCTGGAAAAGGGCTCAAAAGGCGTATTGAATTTTGTGGTTGAAATAAGTTATTATAAGCAAATGTAAAAAAATAAATGCAGTTAAAAACGCTTTCGCTAGGCTTTTCCTAGTAAAACTCGTAAAAATTGCAGAGAAAGGGCCTCACCTGGAAAAGGGCTCGAAGAGCGTATTGAGTTTTGTGATTAAAATAAGTTATTCTGAGAAAATGTAAAAAACAAAAGCAGTTTATAACAATTTCATTGGGCTTTTTACTGTAAAACTCGCAAAAATGGCAGAAAAAGGGCCTTATCTGAAAGAGGGCGCAAAGGGCATATTTTATTTTGGAACTAATATAAGTTATTTTGAGAAAATGTAAAAAGAAGAAGCTGTTTGGAACACTTTCATTAGGCTTTTCTCAGTAAATCTCGCAAAAATGGCAGAAAAGGGACCTTAACTAGAAAAGGGCTCAAAGGGCGTATTGTTTTATGTGATGGAAATAAGTTACTCTGAGAAAATGTAAAAAAGAAATGCAGTTAAAAACACTTTCATTAGGCTTTTCTCAGTAAAACTCGCAAAAATGACAGAAAAAGGGCCTTATCTGAAAAAGGGCGCAAAGGGTATATTTTATTTTGGGACAGAAATAAGTTATCCTGAGAAAATGTAAAAAGAAGAAGCTGTTTGGAACACTTTCATTAGGCTTTTCTCAGTAAAACTCGCAAAAATGGCAGAAAAGTGACCTTTGCTAGAAAAAGGCTCAAAGGGCGTATTGATTTTTGTGATGGAGATAAGTTATTCTGAGAAAATGTAAAAAAGAAATGCAGTTAAAAACACTTTCGCTAGGCTTTTCCTAGTAAAAGTCGTAAAAATTGTATAGAAAGGGCCTCATCTGGAAAAGGGCTCAAAGAGCGTATTGAGTTTTGTGATTATAATAAGTTATTCTGAGAAAATGTAAAAAACAAAAGCAGTTTATAACAATTTCATTAGGCTTTTTACTGTAAAACTCGCAAAAATGGCAGAAAAAGGGCCTTATCTGAAAAAGGGCGCAAAGGGCATATTTTATTTTGGAACTAATATAAGTTATTTTGAGAAAATGTAAAAAGAAGAAGCTGTTTGGAACACTTTCATTAGGCTTTTCTCAGTAAATCTCGTAAAAATGGCAGAAAAGGGACCTTAACTAGAAAAGGGCTCAAAGGACGTATTGTTTTATGTGATGGAAATAAGTTACTCTGAGAAAATGTAAAAAAGAAATGCAGTTTAGAACACTTTCATTAGGCTTTTCTCAGTAAAGCTCATAAAATTTGGAGAGAAAGGGCCTTAACTGGAAAAGGGGTTAAATAGCGTATTGAGTTTTGTGATTAAAATAAGTTATTCTGAGAAAATGTAAAAAAGAAAAGCAGTTTAGAACACTTTCATTTGGCTTTTCTCTGTAAAACTCGCAAAATTGCAAATAAAGAGCCTTATCTCGAAAGGTTATTAAGGAAAGATTTTAATTTTGAGCTTAAAATTTTTGCAGGAAATTAGCGCAAAATATTCTACAGGAAAATCTTAAATGCCAAAAATTCTTCCTTTTTGATTTTAAAGAATTTTGTAGCTTTATTTGTTATTCTTGTTTTATTTAAAAATAAAAATCATAATAAAAAGACGGAGAACAGATAAAGAAGACAAGAAGTTTAGATGTTCAATATTCATTCAACAAATTTTTCAACAAGTCGTTATTCATGTGGAGAATAGCGTAGGGAGAAAATAGAAGTAATGCGACATGGAAGTTGCTTTCTTTTTCTTTCTCTTTCCTTGTAGAGGAAACCTCCCTACAATGGACAATGTAACCTACAGTAGACAATCATGAATGAAGAGCAGAAATAAAATTAATAATTTTTAATTTAATTTATAAATATACTAGAGTTTGAACTATTACATAAAGTTAATTAATTATTTGAAATATATTAATATTTTTTAATTAATGATTATCCATTGTAATTTGCATTAACCATAATAGGAAGGTTTCCCCAACATTAAAATTATATAATTATTCATTTGAAACAAATTCAAGCAACCTTAAAATATATTCAGAAGTTTTTGAAACATTACGAAATAGTTTAAAACTTGCAAATATTTCATAACATTAAAAAACAAATGGAGACTTTTCAAAATTTTGAACGCAGAATTAAGAAGCTTTTTAAGCATTTTACAACTTTTTAAAAGAATGAAATTTTTCATCAAAATTCTTAGGAAAACTAAAAATGAATTTTCTCATTAGATTTTTGGGAAAATTATACATTTTTTTAATTTTAAGAGAATATTTAAAAAGATTTAAAAATCAACTTAGATGTATAAATTAATGTTATATATATATATGTTATATATAATTTTTAAAATTTATAAATTTTTTTATTTCAGCTTCTATTCATATAAATGAAAATGTTAAATTCCAAAGTTTTTTATTTTGGGTGTTTTTATTTGCAGTTGAGTTCTTGTAACTTTAAATTATAAGATTAAAAAGATGTTGGAAAGCGATATTTTTGCCTGAGTGTTATAATAATAAATAATTTAAAAATTGAGTGAGATGTTAAAAACGTCATACTTCAAACCATAGAATTCTTTCCTATGGTTTGAAGTATGTCATTTTTGACTTCTCACTCAATGTTTTAACTTCAAATTGAAAAATTTTTATCTCTAAAAATTAGAATCCTTTTATTCCAATGACCGTGATCAATTATATCCTAATTGCTCAATTTTTTGCAGTCAAAAAGTCGTTATTTTTCAAGTTGGGCTGACAATTACTGTGTTCCAATCATTTTCTATATATTTCAAACAGAAACTTTGAACGTGATATTTTGTATTGTTTAATAACGATTATTTGTTATTGCGTTTTTAATATTCTATCATTCTTTTAAAGTTTAAACAATCCTTTTTGTCGGAAATAAAAACACTGCAATAAAATACAATATAGAAGAAAATATAAAAAACTAAAGGTAAAAGCATCAACAACAGTAATTTGGTGATTGTGAATTCTCTTTTGTTAAAGCTCCTTCGGCCTTAACGAACACATTCTCATCACGTATATCGTGCTCCGCACTCGAGTTTCTCCCTGAAATTTCATATCATTCCCATAAATGTATATTATTATAATATTCTCATTTCCAATTTTATTTTTATTATTAAAGGGGGGAATAGGGGATAATGCATGAAAAACGCTTTTTTTATTAACTTTTTGAGAGATATGGTTAAAGTAAATGTATTTAAATGTTTTGCACGGTAAAAAGTATTATTCTAAAAATAAATAGTAATTTTTTGGTAGAAAAATATCGTGAAATAAGCCAGTGACAGAGCAATTTCGATTACGCTTCTTGAAAAAAATTATTTGCGGTTCCAGTGATATCTCAACGTAGATTTATCGGAAATCAAAAAAGTTGCAAAATTTAGTTAAAATATAAGTTTTTCCTCTCCTCGATGATCATTTTTAGGAATTTTTTTTTTTAATTTTTGTGATCATTTGAAGTAAAATATGAGATTTTGTACGAAAAATTTCATCATTTGTTAAGTGAAAACCAACGTTAATATAAAAAAATTTAAACAAAAATATCGTTAGGGGGAGGATTTTCATATATAGAAAAAGTTTACAAAGTTTGAGAAGGATCGGTTCAGTAGTTGTTGTAAAATCGCTGAAACGGACTTTTAAAAAGTGGTTTTGAGAAAAACTCATTTAAAGTTTTAAACATTGAATAAGTGAAGAAAAATGTGCACACTTCACTAACGTAGAAAGTGTAGTGAAAACTAATAAAAATTCTATTATTTTATAGTATTTTTCATTTTCTTCTGGCATTTATATATTGAAGAATTTTTGATTTTTTAAGAAAATTCAAAAAGTTTTTATGATAATCTTTTAGGGCATTTAAAAATCAAACTTTTTTTTCTTGACTTTTCTTCATATCGTCTGTTATTTGTCTTAAAAGTTTCATTTTCGTGTTTTTTGGAATCTTGTAAATGCTATAACTCTGGAAATTTTTGGTTTTATGAAAAAAGTCATCAGGATAAATTGTTCAACTTTTTGAATACTATCAACATTTGTACAGAAAATTTTTGAATTAAAAAAAAAAGTGGTCTCAAAAATATTCAAAGTGCGCTCACTTTTTGACTTTTTATCCAAAATAGCTGGCTAACGAACTTGAGTTTAGTTTAGGACTCTAACAGAGTGTACCCAAGGTCAATCTAATAGAATGATTTCTTCAAAAGTTATCGGGCAGACAGACAGACAGACAGACATACAGACTGACCGACATAAATTTGTAAACACCTGTTTTTTTAATCCTATCTTGCACAGTTTGACCGAAAAATGCAATTTTTGATTTTTGATTATTTTTTGTGCCGTCAAAATTTGAATTTTCAATTTTTTTTAAAAATTCAAAAAGTTGTTGTGATAATCTTATAGAGCTGACGAAAATTAACATTTTTCTTTTCAATTACTATAAACAAGTGTGCAGAGAATTTTTCAAACATGAAAAAATGTGGTTCCAAAAATTTTCAAAAATCGCTCACTTTCAGAATTTTTATCCAAAATGGCTGACTAACGAACTTGGCATTTAGCTTAGGACATTAAAAGAGTGTACTCAAGGCCAATCTAAGCGATTAGTTTTTTTCAAAATTTATCGTGCTCACAGACAGACAAATTCATAAAAACCTGTTTTTCGGATTCAGGGGGTCGCAAAACGTGGACATTTTGACAAAAACTGCGGGGGGGGGGGGTCAAATTTTACACAACTCTAATACCTTTTCTGATGCATAGTTTGGCCCAAAAATGTAATTTTTGGATATTTTATTATTTTGTATGCTGTCAAAATTAGAATTTTTGATTTTCCAAGAAAACCCAAAAAGTTGTTATGACAATCTTGTGGGTCATTTAAAAAGCAACATTTTTCTCATCTTGATTTTTTTTAATATCGAGCGTTATTTGGCTTAAAATGTTCATTTTCGTGTGTTTTTTTGAATTTTGTAAATGCTATAACTCTGGTAATTTTTGGTTTCATGAAAAAGTCATTTGGATAAATTTCTTCGACTTGTAGAATAATATGAATAACCGCACACAGAATTTCCAAATTTTTTAAAAGTGGCAATTTTATACAAATCTGATACCGTCTCTAATGAGAATGTAATAATAGAAAAAGTTGTATTTGGCTTCCTCTTGATTTGAAAAAAATTAATTGATAATTGTTTTCCCAGGACTCCGATTTTTGAACTTTTGTTTTACCGCGCCGTTTTTTCTTTTATGTTTTGTTTTACGAGATAGCTCTAAAAATATTGATTTTTTCAAAAAATGTTTAAGACAAAAGTTGTTTATTTTTAAATTCTGAACAACTTCGGTCCATAGTGTTTTTTTCGAAAACCGATTATTGTCTGAATTAATCGACAAATTTGATATATAGGTGTACCGTGCGTGTTAACACATTTTCTCGATTATCTCGAAAAATAATGGTTTTTTGAAAAAAAACACAAGAGACAAAAGTTGTTTATAATTGAGAAACACACAAGTTTTGTTTAATATGTTTTTTTTCGAAAACTGATAATTTTCCGAGATAATCGACAAAATCTGACGAAAATCCGGCAATATGGTGATTGGACGGTAAAGGAGAAGTAAATTTACAATTTTTACAATTTGGTGTTCAATTCTGTAATTTCTAATAAAATAAGCAATTATCATGTATCTGTCAACGCATAATCGTTATTTGGAACACGTCTATATTTGCTAAATCGCTAAAAAAAATTTTACAGTGCTAGGCCAAGCAAACTTAAAGCCAAAGTAATCATTGCTGGGATTTGGTTGGTCAGCGGAGCTTTAGCGGTACCAATGGCAGTAGCCTTGAGAGTGGTTATGCTTCCGGAAAGTAATAGCGGTAAGTTAAAAAATAATGTTTGTATTTAACAAAAATTCGTTTTCTGCATTTTTCTCTGATATTTTTTAGTGTTTTTATCGAGTTTATAAATCAAATAACTCTGGGTCAAAATTACGAAAAAACGTTCAAAATACGATTCCGGGTACAATTTTGAATCGATTTCAAAGTATTTTTCCTAAATAAAGAAAAAATCCTTTTGAGAAATCCCTTGAGGTAAATATTAAAAAGGAATTTTTTCATTTACTTTATTTAAACACAAGGATAAAAAAAATCGTAGAATTTGTAATATGCTTTCTTTTTCACTATATTTCACTATACGTAGTTGCATTTTCATCTAAAAAAGATCTATTTTCCACTAGAAATTGTATAGTTAAATTTTTCTTTAAAAATAAATTTTGAACCAATAAATTACAAATTTTCAACCAATAGTTGCATTTTCAACTAAGGTTATCAAGTTACAAAAATCAATTTTCAATAAAGAAACAACAGTTTTTTAACAAAATAGTTTAATTCTCAACCAAAGAGATGAATTTTTAACTAAAATAAGTAACCTGATTTCAAAAAAATAACTTTATATAAAAATTATTGAATTTTCTACAAAGAAATTTATTTTTTGTAAGCACAAGAAATAAATTCTTTTGAAAACAATGATAGTGAACACTTCAAGCCAAAATTATTTCATTTTAAATTAAAAGCAGTTTGATTTAACCAAAAAATATTCATTTTGAACAAAAAAGTTGAATTTACTACCAAAACAGATACTTTTGAAGAACAATGTTAAATTTTTAAAAAATCAGGTTAAATTTCAACTAAACAGTTAAACTTTCAACGAAAAAAATTATTTTCAAACAACAAGATAAATTTACAATCAAAAATGGAATAGTTGAATTTTCAGTTAAAAAATTAAATGGTGACTGAAATAAAAAAACATTTTAACAAATATTAGATTTTTCTACCAAAGAAGTAATTTTTTAAGCAATAAAATTTATTTTATATCGAAAAAAAGGATTTTTTAAAAGAAACTACATGAATTTTCAAGCAAATATTTGAATTGTTCACTAAAAAAGATAAATTTTCAACTAAAAGTAGAATAATCGTATTTTCAACCAAATGAAATTGAGCTTCTACCAAAAAAAAATAATTTTTATTAATATACATTGATATACAACCATGGAATGAATTCTCAACTAAAAAAGACAATAAGTCAAAATTAATTAATTTTCAAGCAAAAAATTTCAAATTTTAGCCGAATAATTACATTTTTTAATAAAAAGAATGAATTTTCAATCAAAAAAGAAATGCTTACATTTTGAAAACAAATATAAAATTAATTTTCTACAAAAAGAACATAAACTATTTTCTAAAAATATAGTTGAAGTTTCAACTGCCATGATGCATATTTAACCAGAAAATGAATTATTGATAAACTAGTTCGACCTTCATCCGAGTAGTTAGAAACATTATTTTTTCCAAAAAAAAAAGAGATTAATTTTTTACAAAATACACTAATTTTCAACCAAATAACGAAATTTTTTAATCAAAAAGTATTACATAACACATCGTTTTTCTACCCAATAATTACATTTTCAATTAGAAAGTATTAATTTGCAATAAAAAAATTAATTACATGTACATTTTTTAAATACATTAATTTTTACCGCACAGTTTAACTTGTATCTAAAGAAGATGAATTTATAATCAAGAAAGGAATATTCAAATTTACAGTTAGAGAAATTAATTTTCAAAAACAAAAAAGAAACTGAATTTTAAACAAAATGTTTACATTTTTCAACGAAATAGTTAAATTCTAAACAAAAACTCTAAATGTTCAAGCAAAAAGAATAATTTTCTACGAAAAAAGAAAACAAATTTAAAAAAGAAAAGTTACATTTTTTATTGTACTAGTTTGATTTTTAACCAAAGTTTTTAAATTTCAAATCAAAAGATAAATTTTCTACCAAAAAATACAAACTTAAAAAAAAATTGGCGAATCTTTAACAAAATAGTTGTATTTTTACCAAAGAAAATATTAATTTTTAAATGAGAAAATTAATTTTATACTAAAAAGGGCAATTTTTAACCAAGTACATTAGTTTTTAACCAAATAATTGAATTTCCATTGAAAAATATAATTGGCAACCGAGAAGAACGATTTTTCAACCAAAAAGATGAATTTCAAAGCTTATCAAATAATGTTCTATAAAAATACAACGAATTGTTAGATAAATTAAATTAAGTGTTTTAGCGAAATAGGTCAATTTCCAACCAAAAATATAAATATTCCAAAAACACGATTACTTTTCTACCAAAAAAGACGAATTTTTTACGAAATACATTAATCTTTAACAAAAGAATTTAATTTCAACCAAAGAAAAGATAAATTTTCAATTATGAAGATTCATTTTCTACAAAAAAGCTTAAAAAATAACTTTCTATAAAAATTCAACACATTTTTTTAAAAATGCAATAATTTTTACTGCATAGTTAAATTCTCAACTAAATAAGGTAAATTTAGAATCACACAAGGAATATTTATATTACTAGTTGAAAAATTAATCTTCAACCAATAAAAGAAAACGAATTTTCAACCAAAAATATAAATTTTCAAACAACAGGATTACTTTTCTATCAAAAAAGACGAAGTTTTTACAAAATAGTTGAATCTTTAACCGAATAATTGAATTTTAACCGAAGAAAAGATCAATTTTCTACTAAGAAGATTAATATTCTACTAAAAATAGGAATTTTCAACAAAATGCATCAGTTTTTAGCCAAATAATTGAATTTTGATTGAAAAATATAATTTTTAACCGAAAAAAATTAACTTTCAACAAAAAAACTGAATTTCCAAGCTTATAAAATAATTTTCTATAAAAATTCAACAAATTTTTTAAAAAATACATACATTTTAACTGCATAGTTGAATCCTGGAACTACTGGTCTTAAGAGCCGCATTGTGCGAGTACTCAGCTGAGTATATTGCGCAATATTATGCATTCCAATTGAAAATGGTTCAGGTGGCCCTGACTCTTTACGTTTCAAAAGTACCGATTTAGTAACAAGGCCAATACAAGGCCACTCTAAAAACTATTATTAAATGGGACTTGGAGTGTAATTGAATCTTCAACCAAAAATATATTTTTTAAACTAAATAAATTAATTTTCCACCGAAAATACGAAATCGTAACAACAGATATGAATTTTCAACTTAGTAATATCATTTTTGAACAAGAAATGAAACATTTAAACTATCAGTTAAAAAAAGTAATTACAAATTTTTGCATGAAATTATTTTTAAACTGTTTAGATTTTAAAATTACTCCAAGTTACCCATATAACTTTACTTTTTTTAGAATTCTTTTTTTTTAATTTAGGAACTATGCATAAAAATTCTTGAGAAAGAAATTTTCAATGCGTTTTTGAACCACCATATAGTCTACGTGAATGGAATAATAACAATAATTACATTAGAATTATGCTGATGTAACCATGTATTTCTTTATTATGTATTCCTAGGTATCCCTGTGGTAAATTATGTGACACCTAATCTGAATAAATGCTGGTACGCGATAAAAAAAACATTAGTAAATTATAAAATGATCCGAATAAATTAGACAACAAAGGTCGATTGAGAGAAGTGGAACATTGCTTTCAGACTTTTTTTATTGATTTTTAACTTTCACTCTTCATGTATTTCCTTATTCTCGAAAAATCACTGAATTTCCTTTTTCACAAAAAGATATTTTCAATTAATTAAAGACAAGAAATAACAATTTTTTGATTAATAATAATCTATGATAATGTTTATTATATTCATGTTAAGTCAGTAGTTGAAGGCTTCCAATGCAGAACTGAACAACCAAATTTTTTATCAAAAATTAGTTTAGGCATAAAAAAATTCTTAAAATATCAAATATGTTGAAAGAATTTTTTCGACACATCTTTTTTGGTGCAGTATTTTTTTTTAAATTTATTAATAACATCGATTACGATTTAATCAAAGTTTTTACTGATTAATAATATTTTTCAACCTTTTAGCTTTGATCTATTTAAATTCTTAACAATTGCATAATTTTAATTCAAGAATTTTCAAGTTTAACTCTGTGAACGTGTCATAAAAAAGTTATAAAAAAGATGATTTATTTATTAATAATTAATATAAAATTAAATTAAAATTGAATTACCTAATTATATTTAAATTTTTATTGATATTAAATTATTATTATTTATTTATTTACAAATTTATTTCTTGGAAATTTTTAACATCATATTGAAATAAAAAAATACGTATTAAAAATTTTTAAACTAAGAACGAAAAAAAAATTTCACGCAAACAAAATATAGGGGATAAATCTGCTGAATAAATATTCGAATTGGAAATTTAGAATCCTAAATTTGACTTTTGATTTTTAAAATCATCTAAATTTAAGCAGTTTTATTTATACATTTTTAAATCTAAAAGTTTGAACTTTTCAAAATTATGGAACTTTAAATTGCATTTTTTTAAATTAAATAGTTTTCAATTTTAAAAATGTGCAATTTCGAATGTTGCAGTTTTGATAATTTACAATCAAAATTTATTAAGTTTAGAAGATATAGAATTAAAAACTTGAATTTTTGTTTCCAGAATTATCAAAATCAGCAAAATAAAAATATTTTGATTGTTACGTCTTAAACATTGACGATTTTTCGTTGTAATACTTCTATTAATATTAATTACTTTTTAATTAATATAAAAGTTTGGCCCTAAAACAGAATCTAAGAAAACAATGCAAAAAATATCTTTAAAATTTAAAAAAAGACTGTTTAAAGTAGTACTAAATAAATATTTACTTGTGAATATTAAAAATTAAAGAATTTTGAATTTAAATCATTAAAAATTAAGAATTTTGCATTCGAGGCATATCTTCAAAATATCAATCTTGAAAATCAATTAATTTGTAATTCTATATTTTCAAAATACCAGAATTTCCCATTTAACTCTTCAAAATGTAAAAACTTTTAACTATAAATATTTTTGAATTTTAAAATTGACAAATAAAAATTCTGTGCTTTTGATGATTTGATTTTAAAATTTCTTCAATTCGAACGATTTAGAAATCAAAATCTAATCTTTGATATTCGGAATCATACAAATTTGAGAATTTTTAATTATACATTCTAAGAAATTGAAGAATTTTTAATTGTAAATCTGGAAAATTGAAGAATTTTACAATTCCAATCGCTAAAATTGAAAACCCCTCAATAGCAAATCTTGAAAATTGTAGAACTTTGAATGGTAAATAT
The DNA here is from genome assembly GCF_010883055.1 of Belonocnema kinseyi. Lineage (NCBI taxonomy): Eukaryota > Metazoa > Arthropoda > Insecta > Hymenoptera > Cynipidae > Belonocnema > Belonocnema kinseyi. The sequence continues at coordinate 114,579,902 of NC_046665.1, read as the reverse complement.
TTCAAATAGAAAAAAAATTATTTTTGAGACTCACAATTAGGAATTTGATAGCTAATTTTAAGTTTTACAATAAAAAATTCTGTACTTTTTGTGATTTACAGTTGAGATTTCATCATCTTGGAAAATTTAGAATTTATAAAATAACTTTTTATGTTCAAAATCATCCCAATTTAAACATTTCTATTATTTACTGACAAAAGAAGATTTTTTGATACAATTCTCAAAATTCAGAACTTTAAATTGTAAATCTTTAAAATTATTTAATTTTGAAAATTTAAAATTAAATATAATGCAAATTTTATGCTCTACAATTAAAAATTCTATATTTTTATAATTAATAAAATAAATTTCTTCCATTTAGAAAATTCATAACTTTTCATCTTCGAAATCATTAAAATTTAAGATTTTTTATTTATGCATAATAAAAAAAGAATATTTTCAATTGTCTTTTCAAAATTGCAGAACTTGAAATTGTTAATTTTTTTAATTAAATAATTTTTATTTTAGACAATTTAAAATAAAAAATTATGCAATTTTCAACTTTGACAATTAAAAAAGCAGCCATTTTTTTTAATAATGTTTTTCAACAAATGGGTGAATTCCCAACCAAAAATATGAATTTCAAACAAAATTCATGCATTTTTGACCAAATTATTGAATTCTTAACTACATAATATTATTTTTCCACCAAATAATTACATTTTTTATTTAAATGGATACATTTTCGATCAAAAAAGAAATAATTATATTTTCAATGAAATATAAAATTAATTTTTCACAAAAAGAAAACAAACTATTTTCCAATAAAATAGTTTAATTTTCAACCAAGTAGATGGATTAACTAACATGATGCATATTCAACCAGAAAATAAATTTTTGATAAACTAGTTCGACTTTGGTCCGAGTAGTTTAAAGAATTAATTTTGTACGAAAAATACATTTTTTAAGAAATAAACTAATTTTTTACCAAATAACTGAATTTCAAACCAAAAAGATCCATTTTGAAGGTAAAAGAATAATTTTGTACAAAAGAAGCAAAAAAAAGATTTTTTTAAACCATGGATTTTCCGCCACATATTGAATTTCTGATTCAAAAATATAAATTTAAAATGAAAAATATAATTGTCAAACTTCACGTTAAAAAAGTTTATTTTTTACGGAAAAAAGAAAACGAATTTTCAACAAAACGATTAAATTTTTCAGCAAAATAGTTCAATTTTCATTTAAGAAGATCAATTTTTCACAAAATATATTTAGTTTCACCGCATACTTGAATTTTTAACTTAAAAGATCAATTTAGAATGAAAAAAGGAATAGTTAAATTACCAGTTAAAAAAATTAATTTTCTACCAAAAAAGAACAACTTTTCACAAAATATATGATCTTCAACGAAATAGTAGAATTTTCAAAAAAAAAGATAAATTTTTAACTTAGAAGAATTTTTTACCAAAAAAGACATAGTTTTAACAAAATAAATTAATGTTCAACCAAATAATTGAATTTTCATTTAAAAAGGATTAATTTACCATTACACGTAAATTAATTGAATATTCATTGTTAAAAACAATTAATTTTTAAGCAAAATAGTTCAATTTTTTAACAAAAAATTTTAATATTCCAGCAGAAAGATACATTTTGAACTGAAAAATACGAACTTCTTGCAAAACAGATAAAACTTGGTACCAATTAGTTGAATTTCCAACTAAACAAAGGATCAATTTTCAACTAAGAAGATTAATTTTTCACCAAAAAAGCAAAATCTTTGATAAAATAAATCAGTTTTTAACCAAACAATTTAGATAGAAAAATTAGAAGTCAAATTACCAAATCACCCTCCTTCTCTTTTAAATTTTTTTCGTCTTTTTTATTTTTATCAAATCACAATAAAAAAACTGAAAACGCAAAAAAAAAACCTTCTATCTTGGATAGGTGCCGAGTTATGGTCCTCTAAAAAACCCAGATTTTTTGAAAAAAGAGGTGGAAAAAACCAATTCTGAAGTTTGTATCTGTACTCTAGAACCTACTAATTTTACAAAACAAAAATTTGAATTTAAATTGAAGTAGAAGTTATTTCGAGTAATTCTAAAAAAATACATGGATCTAACGCTAATTGGTCATAAGTCATAGTCTCACAAATTTGACCGCTTTTGACCTATTTTTCAGGGGAAATTACTCGTGTTCAGTTTTTTTTTTAATACAGTGAAACGCTTTAATAGCCCACCCTTCTATAGCAATTCCGAGAATTGAAGCCGCGCTGTAGGTAGGTAGAACACGAACTGCGCGGGGGCTGCGAGGTCTGCGGTTGTCACTCAGGCAAGCAGTCAAGCGTGAACAAACAAAAGTGGAGCGGGCTACAATGAGTTAATTCACACTCAAGGTCAGCCCCAAAATCGGCAGTATAAAAGAGTTTCACTGTACTTCACTTCTCCCTGAAGCTACTTAAGTGGTGCAAGAGAAAAAGTTGCAGGGCAGGGAATTCTGCGTGAATCTAAAAAATATATAATCTTCTAGTCTTCATATATTAAGAGTCATGACACTTCAAAAAAACTTAATTTTTTTGCTATTTTGAGCTATTTATAGCCATAAAAGTTTTTTCAAAACTGCTCGTTTCGTACATATCCTAAAGAAAAATTTCAAATGAGAAATTTATAGAGGACTAAATTCTGCGTAAAATAAAAGAATACAATATTTTAGCTCATATAGGTCATGAGTTATGACCATGAAACTTTGAACCTTTCCGTTCGGAAAGCTCTTTATTTACTGAAAAATGTACTGCAACCGCATTTGAGCATTTTGATGGCAATTTTGCATTTGTAGTTCATTAAAAGTTCACTTTTTTCCTTTTTTGTTGAAAAACAATCAATTGTTTAACAATTGTTTAAATAATATACCTTACTCTATCTTTTCTGTGCATATTTAATGTGTTTAAAGTTGAAAGTCCCTGTAATATCGTGAAAGGGTCAAAGTTTCATGCTCATAACTCGTGATCTATACGAGCTACAACATAAAATTTGTCTGTAGGATATGTACGAAACGAGCAGTTTTCAAAAACTTCTATGTCTATAAATAGTTGAAAATAGCAAAAAATTATGTTTTTTTAAGCAGTCATAACTCTTGATCTATGAAGACTAGAAGATTAGATTTTTTTCAGATTTACTCAGAATTTCCTGCCCTGCAACTTTTTCTCTTGCACCACTTATGTAGCTTCACAGAAAAGTAAAGTATTTTGAAAAAACTGAACACCAGTAATTTCCCCTGAAAAAAAGGTCAAAAGGGGTCAACTTTCTGAGACTATAACTTATTACCTATTAGCGCTAGATCATTATAATTATTTAGAATTACTCGAAATTGCGTCTGCTTCAATTTAACTTTTAAAATTTTGTATAAAATTAAAAGGTTCCAGAATACAGGTAAAAAATTCAAAATTCGTTTTTTTCGCCTCTTTTTTCAAAAGAATCCGGGTTATTTGAAGAACTATAACTCGACGCCTATTCAAGATAGAAGGTTTTGTTTGTGCTCAAATTTTTCAGAATTTACTCTAGTTTAATTTTGGTATTGAACATTTTCCTCTAAAATGCAATGGGACAAGTCATTTCTAGAAAACTTAGAATTTTAATCAACCAATTTCCGACAAAATCAAAGCAATGACTGAAACAATTGTAGTACCAAAGTCTTGTCTATAAAAAGATCCATTAAATTTAAAATAAGTTGAGTTCATAATGAAAATTATCTCTTTGATAAATTCTTCTTGGCATAATCGAGTTTGTATTTCAATATTGCCCCATCTATTTAAAATTGTCTGTTCAACTAATTCAAGGGGTAAACTCGGAAATATTGCAACAACATCCAAAGAAATCATTACAGTCATACAAACCTGTTTTTTAAAATAATAACTTATTGAAATTAACAGCTACTTTTTAAATTGTACTTTGAAATTGTTATAGAGTCTATCAGAGTTAAATTAAAGTTTTGGTCCAAAAATGTAGTGGAAGTACTAACAATTGAATAAACTATATTCTCAAAGTATAGCCATCCTTGTGAGTCTTTCTCAAACCATAACTTCTGGCAATAACTCTAGCTTCAGTATCAATATCAGTCCATCTTATATCTTTTCCTAAAAGTCCTTTCTTTCTTCAACTGTCAAGCATCTTGTAAGTGTCTTTGTTTAATTGTTTTAACGGATTTTTATTTATTAAATCAAAATTATCACAATTGATCATTGCATTCATGCAACTTGTATCAGGGTTGTTTTGATTTTGTCGAGAAATTAGACCTGTCATTGATTCTATAAATTTTGATGATAATATTTCAATAAATTCATCTGACGTTTGCAAACTGGTTATTAGGTCACATTGATCTATATTTATCCACTGCTTCTACTGAATCTGCATTCCATTGTTGACATGAATTGAAACTTTCATAGACACGTTTTCAGAGTTAAGGTATTTGGTGCAAGTGAGCACTTCTTTTTGGTATTACTACAAACATTGAGCTTGAAGAAATTTATATAATCATCTTCAACTGAATCATAATTAAGGGCATGTGACACAGCTAAATACCTATATTACCGACCTCACTTTTTCAGTTCACTGAATGTTTTTTTGAACCTAAGAACTTTTTTTGTAAATAAAATATCGAGCTGAAACTTTGGAAAATGTATTAGAGTACAATAAAGTACGTTTAGGTACTGCATTTTGGTAGGAACTTCACTGAAAATTGTTTTGTCTTTTTTCTGAAACTGGACATTTTTTGAACGTTCCAACTTTTTTTATACATAAAATATCGGTCTCAAACTTTGGAAATGCAAGAGCCGAAAGAAAAATACGTTTAAGTACAAAGCTTAATAATAAAAGATGTAAAAAAATATATTTTAACAATCAATTCTATCGGAATCAGCCGGTAAGGTTGTACACGAAAATACGAA
>NC_046665.1:114563447-114574878 GCF_010883055.1 Belonocnema kinseyi | reverse complement strand
TTTATTTATAAAAAAAGTTCTTAGGTTTAAAAAAACATTCAGTGAACTGAAAAAGTGAGGTCGGTAATATAGGTATTTAGCTGTGTCACATGCCCTTAATCCTACATTTTCCTATCATGTGCAAAGACAAACAGAATGAGTATCGCTTGATCCAGCAGCAACAAGCCACTTTGTTAGCAATTCTTCAAAGCTTGAAAATCCTATTTCTAAATCTAGTTTCACTGTTTGACAATTATCCTAAAATAAAAGAAAATTTTCTCTGATTAAGCAGAATCAAACGCTTTTTTATGCTTCTTGTATTTTCTTATTACAAACGGATACACAATTATCATTCTCAAACACATCCTGATGTTCTCATCATCATCATAAAACTTTTGAATCATTTCTTTATCTTTTTCTGTGATCTTTTTTCGACTTTTAAATTTCACTTTAGGAAGACAATGTTCTTCACTAAAAAAATCATTAGTTGGGCCAATTATTAAATTAATGAGATATGATACTTCCATTTTATTATTTGATACTGCTATTTCGCACAGAAAAAAACTGGTGATTCTATTAGAACCAATTTTTGGTCCCAAAAGAGCTGCAATAAAAAAGAAGCTATGATAAACGGTTTCTAAAGGTACCCAAAGAATGGATTTATTGAATATTCTAACATTACGTCATACTCGGTCGGTAAAGTCGAAATCTATAAGGCTATACCGCTTGGTGGGCTGCAAAGCATTGATTTCATAGGAGTTTGACTAAAATTAGTTTTTGTAGACGAATCCAGTGGACACAAAGTTTGGCGACGTCTTTCGACATCGTTACGACATATTTACGACAACTTTACGACATCCTATGTCCATTTCGTTAAGGTGTCTTTACGATATCGTAAATAAGTCGTATGATCTGACGATGTCTTTACGATGTCGCAAAGACATCGAAACGACATGGACATAGGATGTCGTAAAGATTTCGTAACTATGTCGTAAAGACGTCGCCAAATTTTGTGCCCACTGGGAATGTAAGTGAAAAATCGTGATATGGCTTTGCTTCCCAGATAGAAAAGTAATTTCATTATTTAATTTTAACAATTGGGGAGGTGTGGGATTTGGACCATCCATCAAGAAAAAATATAATGTGCCGTAATTGAGGTTAGGTTGCATTGTTGGGACAGTTGGCGGTCAAAATGTTTGAATTTTGATAGTTCGTGAGACTGTTTTTCAAAGATGTCAAGAAATTATTTTTGCACTTTGAGAAAAGAAAAATGATCAAAGACTTCGATCCTTCTTAGAAATCCTATAAGACTTTTTAAAAACCCTTAAACTTCCCCGAATTTTTTTTAAATCACGTAAAATATTTAAAATATTCCTAAATTCCTTTAAATCTCTTGACAATCCTTAAAATCTTTGAATTTTTGCAAATAACTTAAAATCTTTTCACATAACTTTTAAATTAATTGCTTAACATTCTTTAAAGTCACTAAAACTTATGGAAATATTTTTAAATCCTTAAAAAATAAACTTTAAAATCCCGCCAAATCTCTAGTTATTCCTTAAAATCAATTTAACTCTTAGAAATTCTGTAAGATTTCTTGATAATCCTTAAACTCTTCCGATTTTTTAAAATCCCTTCAACTTCTTTAGAATCATTTAAAATCTTTCGAAATTTCTCAAAATTGACTTAAATTATTTCAAATCTCTTGAAATCCTTTAAATTTTCTTAAATGCCTTTAAATCTCTTAAAAATCCTTAAAATCTTTTAATTATTTTGAATTCATTAAAAAAAATTTTTAATAACTTTTCAAAAACTCGCTTGAAATTCTTTAAGACCACTAAAATTACCTTATAATCTTACAAAATGACTCGTAAATCCTTTAACCTTTTTGAATTAATTATGAATTATTTTTAAATCCTTTAAAACGAATTTGAAGATTCCGCAAAGTGCCTAATAATTCCTTGAAATCACTTGAATTCTTTGAAATCCCGTAAGGTTTCTTGAAAATCCTTAAAGTTCCCCAAATTTGGTTGAACTCCCTTCAACTTCTTTGAACTAATTAAAAATATTCTAAAATTTACTAAAATTAATTCAAATCTTTTAAGTCCAAAATCCTATAAATTTTCGTAGGCTCCTTAAAATTTCTTAAAAATCCTTAAATCAATCAATTTCTTTAAATGCCTTGAAATCTTCGAAAATTCAATACATCTGTTTTAATAACTTTTTAATAACTAGCTTAACTTTCTTTAAAATCACGAAAACTATCGTAAAATCTTATAAAATCTCTTGAAAATCATAACATTTTTTGCACTATTTTTGGATTATTTTTACATCCTTTAAAAATGAATTTTAAGATTCCGCCAAGTCCTCAGTGATTAATTCCTTAACATGACTTTAGTCCTTCTAAAATCCTTAAATTGATATCATTTTAAAATTTTCAAAATTGGCTCAAATTAATTAAAATCTTTTAAAATCATTAAATTCTTTTAGACTCCTTAAAATCTCTTGAAAATCCTTAAATCATTGAATTGTTTAAATCCCTTGAATTCTCTTAAAATATATTAAAATCTTCTTAAATAACTTTTTAAATAGCTTTAAAATTTTTTAAATCACTAAAACTGTCTTAAAATCTTTAAAAATTTCTTGTAAATCTTGAAACTTTTTAAAATTATTTTTAAATCCTTTAGAAGAATATCTTAAAACCCGCCAAGTCCCTATAGTAATTCCTTTATATCACTTGAATTTTCAGAAATTCTTTAAGTTTTTTTTTAATCCTTTAACTCCTCCGAATTTTTTTGAAATTCCTTCAACTTCTTTAAAATAATTTAAATTTTTCGAAATTGAGTTCAGTTAATTAAAATCCTTCAAATTTTCTTAAATTCCTTAAAATATAAAAAAATGGCATCCCTTGAAATCTCTCCAAATTCATTAAAATCTTTTTAAATAACTTTTCAGTAATTCGCTTGACATTCTTTGAAATCGCCTAAAATGCTTTAAAATTTGATCAAATCTCTTGCAGATCCTTAAACCTTTTGTGAATTAAAAAAAAAATTTTATTCCTTTGAAATCCTTCAATTTTTCAGTATTCTTTTAAAATCCTTTCAAATTGTTTGAAATCGTAAAAAATCTCTTGAGAAATCCTAAGATCACTTAGTCTTTTAGAATCCTTTAAAGTCTCTCTTTGATTACAAGAGGTAACAAAATATTTTAAACAATTTGAAATATTTGAGGTTATTTTAAAACTGCACGATTTTCCAATCGATTTCAAATTAAAAGCAATACATTTCCATTAATTTTAGGACTTTACAGTATTTTAAAGATTTCGAGGAATTTTAAAGATTCCGAGGAATTTTAAAGAGATTTGAAAGATTTCAAGAGATATCAATAGTTTTCAAAGAATTTCAAATACTTAAGGGTGTCTTAAAACATTAAAACATTAAAATATTTAAAAGATTTCAATAAATAAAGGGATTTTACTGGGATTCAAAGATTTTATGGTATTTTTAAAGATTCCGAGCAATTTAAAAGAGATTTCCAAAGAATTTGAAATATTTAAGAGTATTTTAAAAATCTAATCTTCTTCAATCAATTTTAATACTTCAAAGGTATTTTAAAGAATTTTAAAGATGTCATGGCATTTTTAAATATTCCAAGAAATTTGTTAAAACGTTTCAAATATTTTGAGCGAGACAACTAAATTTCAAAAGAATTTGAAATATTTAAACTATTTTAAAAGACCAATATTTTCAATCGATTTTAAAAATCTAGAGGTATTTTAAAGGATTTCAATTTTAATGGATTTTGAAGATTTTATGGAATTTTAAAATATTTTGAGGAATTTTAAAGATATCATGGTATTTTTAAAGATTTCAAGAAATTTTTTTAAATACTTAAAAGAATTCAAGGGACATAACTAAATCTCAAAAGAATTTGAAATATTTAACGTATTTTAAAATACTAGTATTTTTCAATCGATTTGAATAATCTGGAGGTATTTTAAAGCATTTTAAAAATGTGGTATTCTTAAAGGGTTTCCATTTTAATGCGTTTCGAAGATTTTATGGTATTTTTAAAGATTCCCAGGAATTTTAATAAGATTCTAAGAGATATCAAAATATTTCAAAGAATTTGAAATATTTTATGGTATTTTAAAAGTCCAATATTTTTCTATCGATTTTATTAATCTGGATGTATTTAAAAGGATTTGAAAGATGTCATGGTATTTTTATAGAGTTCAAGAATTTTTTTAAAGATTCAAATAGATATAAAAAATTTTCCGAAGAATTTAAAAATTTTGAGGGTAATTTAAGAGTACAAGATTTTGTAATTCATTTCAATCAATTAAATGGATTTTAGACGATTTCAAAGATCTTTTGGTATTTTTGAAGACTTCGTGGAATTTTAAAGAGATTTCAGGGAATATCAAAGAGTTTCTAAAAAATTTGAAATATTTGAGGCATTTTAGAAGTCTAATCTTTTTCATTCAATTTTAATCATTTGGAGGTATTTTAAAGGATTTTAAAGATCTCATGGTATTTCTAAAGATTCAAAAAAAACTTTTCAACCATTTAAAAAATTTCAAGGGATATAACAAAATTTACAAAGAATTAAAAATATTTAAGAGTATTTTAAAACTCCACGATTTTTCAATCGATTTCAAATTAAAAGCATTTTTAAAATTTTCAAAGATTTTATAGTATTTTTAAAGATTCCAAAAAACTCCAAAGAGAATAAAAAGAATTGAAACAATTTAAAATAGTTAAGAGTAATTCAATAATTCAAATATTTAAGGGTATTTTAAATCTCCACGCTTTTTCAATCGATTTCAATTCAAAAGCATTTTAAAAAATTTCAAAAATTGTATGGTATTTTTATATATTCCAAAGCATCCCGAAGAGAATGAAAAGATTTGAAGGGATATCACAAGATTTCAAAGAATTTAATATGGTTAAGGGTATTTTAGGACTCTTAGGTGTATCAAACAGATTTCAATCAATTTCAAGGTATTTTAAAAGATTTTAAATATGTCATGGTATTTTTAAAGATTCCAAGAAATTTTTAAGAGCTTTAAAATATTTCAAGAGATATACAAAAATTCAAAGAATTTGAAATAGTTAAGGGTATTGTAAAACCACAAGGTGTTTTAATGGATTTCAATAATTTAAATGGTTTTTAGAGGATTTCATAGATCTTATAATATTTTTAAAGATTCTGAGGAATTTTAAAGGGATTTCAAGGGATATAAAAAGATTTTAAATAATTTTAAATAATCAAGTGTATTTTAAAACTCCACAAATTTTAAATCGACTTCAAATTAAAGGCGCTTTAAAGGATTTCAAAAATGTTATGATATTTTTTAACATTCCGAAGAATCCCAAAAAGAATAAAAAAATTTTAAATGATATGAAAAGATTTCAAAGAATTTAAAATATTTAAGTTTATTTTAAGAATCCAAGGATACATCAATACAAGATTTTTCAATCGAATTCAATAAATTAAAGGGGTTTTAGAGGGTTTCAAAGATTTTCTGGGATTTTTAAAAATTCCAAAGAATTTTAAAGAGATTAAAAGGGATGTCGTGACATTTCAAAGAATTTGAAATAATTAAGGGTATTCTAAAACTCCACAAATTTTTATCGGTTTCAAAATGCCTTTAATTTGAAATCGATAAAAAAATTTATGGAGTTTTAAAATAGCCTTAATTATTACAAATTCTTTGAAATCTTACGACATTCCTTTAAATCTCTTTAAAATTTTTTGGAATTTTCAAAAATACTATAAAATCTTTAAAATCCTACAAAATCCCTTTAATTTAATGAAATCAATTGAAAAAATCTTGTAGTTTTTAAATAACCTCAAATATTTCAAATTGTTTAAAATTTATTTGATATCCCTTAAAATCTTTTTAACCTCTTTTGAAATTGCTCGGAATCTTTAAAAATACCACAAAATCATTAAAATTCTTTAAAATAAATTAATTTATTGAAATCTATTGATTATCCTTGGATTCTTAAAATACACTTAAATATTTTGAATTCTTTGAAATCTCTTTAAAATTCCTCGGAATCTTTAAAAATATCATAAGATCTATGAAATGCTCTGAAATCCATTTAAATGATTGAAATCAATTAAAACGCCTTGTGATTTCACAATACCCTCAAATATTTAAATTTCTTTAAATTTTTTATATCTCTTGAAATCTTTTAAATCTCTTAGAATTTTTTAGAATCTTTAAAAATACCATGACATATTTAAAATCTTTTACAATATCTTTAAATTTTTAGAAATCTGTTTTAAAATCCTTGAATTATTGAAATACACTCAACTATTTAAATTTTTTTATCTTTTAATTCTCTGTGGAATTTTTTGGAATTTTTAAAAGTACCATAAAATCTTTGAAATTCTTCAAAATGCCTTCAAAGATTTTATGGCATTTTTAAAGATCCCGAGGAATTTCAAAGAGATTTCAAGGTATATCAAAAGATTTCAAAATATTTGAAATATTTGGGCGTATTTTAAATATCCAGTATTTTTCAATCGATTTCAATTATTTGGAGGTATTTGAAAGGATTTTAAAGATATCATGGCATTTCTGCAGATTTCAAGAAATTGTTTCAAAAGATTTAAAAGATTTCAAGGGATATAAAAAAATGGAAATATTTTAGGGTACTTTAAAACTACAAGATTTTTCAATGATTTCAATAAATTAGGGGGATTTTAAAGCGGTTCAAAGATTTTATTGTATTTTTAAATATTCCGAGGAATTTTAAAGAGATTTCAAGGCATATGAAAAGATTTCGAAGAATTTGAAAAATTTGGGCGTATTTCAAATATCCATTATTTTTCAATCGATTTTAATAATTCATAGGAATTTTAAAGGATTTTTGAAATATCATGGTATTTATAAAGATTCCAAGAAATTTTTGTAAACGATTTAAAAGATTTCAAGGGGTGTGAAAAATTTTCAAAGAATTTGAAATATTTGAGGGTATCTTTAAACTCCAAAATTTTTCAATTAATTTTAAATTAAAAGCATTTTCTCGAAAATGCCAAAAAGATTTTAAGAGATATCAAAAGATTTCAAAGAATTCAAAATAGTTCAGTGTATTTTAAGAATCCCAGAATTCATTAATAGATTCCAATAAATTAAAGGATTTTTAAGATTTTGTAGTATTTTTAAAGATTCCGAGGAATTTTAAAGATTTTTCTTATTGAAATATAAACTAGGATACTGTTTTATTGAGAACTTATCTTTTTACGATAAAAATTTAACTGTCAGGTTAAAAGCTTAATCATTCTTTTGAAAATTCAAGTATTTTTGTTTAAAATAAATTAATCAAATTTAAAAACATAACATTTGTATATAAAACACTGTTTTATTCCCTTCATAAAAGATCCTATGTTAAAAATACTGCAAGATTAAAATGCTTTTATTTGAATATTAATGACCAAGGAAAATGAAAAATTTGTCGAGGAAAAATCAGGGGGTTTGGAAAATAAAGTTCTTGGACACTGCCTAATTCTACAAGCAATACCTAGCTAAACATTTCTGAAAATTAAAAATTACGTACAGTAAGAGGTAGATGGGGGGGGGGTGTATTTTTATAATATTAAAGTAAGAGGGGGGGTCTTAGAGATGGTCTGTAAATATTTTTTTGCTTTTTAAACTGTAACCAACTGTTAACTGTAATTTTTTTTCTAATTTACAGAAACTGTAAATAAAATTAAAGCTTAGTACAGTGTTTAATTTTTCCAAAAGATATAAGTAGTTAAGAGTAATTAATTTCAATTTGTTTTAAAGATTTCAGTGAAAATACCAACAACCACGGATTTGTTAATTTTATTTCTTTTAGAAGTCAATTTCTTAATAGTTTCTCGAGTTCTTTTTTCCTTTGTTCTAATTAAATTTTGTAATATTTAATGGGCTAAAATACAGTGCTTCATAAGTATCTTAAGTACTTTGTTCTTCTAGAATGAATTCCGGATCTGGAATTCGAAATCAGGTTTCCTCAGCTTCCTCTTGTTCTTTAGCTGTAATTTGTCTTGCAAAGCGTACAAAGGGTTTACCCCGGTATAAACTTAAACTTAGAATTTATTGTCGCCAAGGTAAATGTATGTAGAACTTTCTTTACAGTTCTCTGATTTGCTTTGAAAGGGTCGCAACATTCTCTTACAACAAAGTTTTAATATTTCTTCAAATATTTTACCTCATAAAAATCGCACTTCGCCTCAATGTGATTTTTCACTCGATGAAAAGTTCCAAGTTTTATTAATGTTTGATATTTTCGCTATCAATTGTCTCTAAAAATTAACATTTTGAAAAACTGAATCCGGAGATGCCAGAAAATAGTGCAACGGACATCCCCAAATTCTTTTTTTTTTAGGGATAACAAAAAAACTTTATTCTGCTAAATAAAAATTGTATGCATCTGCACTAGTTTAAGGGAATGGGATACTTACAGTTTCCCAGGCTTTTTTTCCACAAAAATTAAAATTTTTAAAAACTGAATTCGGAGATGCTGTAAAATGTCGTAACGGACGTCTCCGGACTCTTTTTTGAGGGATAATAACAAAAAAAATTTATTGTGCTAAATAAAAATTTTATGCATATGTATTATTTTGAGGTTACGTCGTTTTTCATCTTTGCCTTTCCGATAATCTGGAAATTATTTATGAAATAAAATTTTTTGATTGCTTGCAAAAAGGGTTAGTTCCGGGAGATTAGTTACTATGTTTATTTGCAAGTCCAAAGTTTTCGGCCAAAAATATTATGTACTTTGGAAGTAACGCACAAGAGAATTGTAACATACATAACCTCCAAATGTACACACGTTGTTAGCAACATCAACAATTTTTTTGAAAAAAACCACAAATAAAATGTGCGGGGACGTCTGTTAGCATGTTCGCTATCGTTTCCCAAATTTCTAAGACAAAATATTGATTATTCTAGAAAAAAAGCCGTCGGAACCTAAAACTGGCAAAATCGATACTAATTCCTAAGCGCTATGCAAATTAAACAATTTTGCTAAATTAAAACTTTTTTGAATTAAACCGAAAAAAAGTGTGTGGGAACGTCCGTTAGCATGGTCGCTATCATGTCCCAAATTTTTAAGACAAAATATTGATTATTAAAGAAAAAAAGCCGTCGGAACCTAAAACTGGTAAAATCGACAATTTTCTAAGTATCACATGCCCTTAAGGATAGGATCGGTTTTCAGCTCTCCTCCATTCCGATAATATAGGTCTCTCTCGTACCTAAGCTGTCGGTAACCACCAGGGGAGCGCTTCCACTGTACTGCATGATCCAACAAAGCATGGTCGTGCCAGGCGCAAGTAAAAAAAAGTCAACCAATCAGATTCGGAACCCTAGGGCACCCGACCTTTCTGCCATCATGGATCGAGTGCGGCAGTTGGCTTCCCCTTCTATACGCGCCAATGCAGTGAGTATGGTGGGGGAGGTCGGATCACTCCAAGCCATATATATATTCTAGTCCAAAATTGAACGTAAAATTTAAAGTATTTGACTTTAAAATGGCGTAATCGTTAATCCTAACCTCTACCGTAATTAATACTACAAAAAGTAAATGGAAAAACGAATTATATCCACATATCCTTTAATAATTATATTACAAGGATAAATATAGCAATTTTTCGATTTGACCATGTACATTATCTCAGTAAAAGATAAATTCTTCAATACGTAAACTCCCAAATACTAGACTGTCCTACTACAATTACTGGAAGACACTGAATTTCATATATATTGGGGTATCCAACAGTTTTTTTAAACGTCTGCCATATTTTTAAACCGCAACAATGTTTTTTCTTATTTTTATAGCATTTTACGAGTTTTAAACCATATTTATTCAAGAAATACACCAGAAAAACAGTGCTATCTCACTTCTAGTTAACAGCACCTCATATTATTTAATCATACCTATAACAGTGCTGCTGTCATACTTTCTCTGGGAATTTTTGGCGACAAAATTAGTTTTTCATACGTTTACAATATAATTAGCATCATACACAACCTGATAATATAAAACATTGCATCCTATATATATAAATTTGTTGAAAACTTAAGGCCTAATAAAGAAGCTATCTAAATAACCACTGGAAAATATCTAATATGTGATTTCGCGTGATTCTTTAATCTTCTTAACAAATGGAAAATAGCAGAATACAGGTCTTAGAATTTTAACTTTCGTTTTTCCACATTTATTCAACATTAAGCGAAAAAATTTCAAAAAAGAAGTTTGATAATGTTTTTCCTGATATTAATACAAAAAAATATTTACAAAATCGGTGCTAACCTACGAGAAAATTAAATGACTCATCTTTTCACCTATGCTCATCTCACCCCACCCCACCCTAAGTTGATGTGAAGAACATTACTACTTTTAGGTTATGGTGCGCTCTCTTAATTTGCAAAAAAATAAAACCAGTCAGGCGTTCCCAATAACTATATTATCGGCAGCAGTTTTTTTCGAGCCGGAATTTTACCATTACGTGATAACTGCTCTCCTACCAAGTGTTCCAAGTTATCAACTGCTCAGTGGGCACACAAGTCCTAAACTTGTCCTATATACGTCTTTCGGTGGACGTCCTGAGGACCTTTTAAAGACATGAAAACATCCAAAGGATGTCTTAAAGTCGTCAAATCATATACTAGGCAGTGTGATAAGTACCTGAAAATTCTAAGAGATGGCATTAGTATTCACTAATGTGAACCATTTTCGTCGAGCTTGATCCTTCAAATGACGCCTGTCAAAATTTCAGCCATTTATGTTTACGCATGTACAAGTTACAGCACTGAGAAGCGTCTAACCTCCGAGTTTTTTCCGAGACCAAGGCCAAGCTGGATAAGTATTACCTAGACTCTGCACCGTCGATTGGAACGATTCATAAGTGGTTTACCGAGTTTCGTTGTGGCCGTACGAGCACAGTTGATGCTGAACGATCTGGGCGCCCAAAAGAGGTCACTACACCAGAAAATGTCGAAAAAATCCATGATATGATGTTGAATGATCCCAAAGTGAAATTGGGAGAGGTAGCTAATGCTGTAGGCATATCATTGGAACGTGTGCGCAATATCGTGCATTCAGTTTTGGGCATGAAGAAGTTCTGCGCGCGATGGGTGCCGCGTTTGCTCACAGAGGACCAAAAACGAATTCGTGTGACAACTTCCCAGCAGAATTTGGCATTATTTTCGCGTAAGCCAACCGAGTTTTTGCGCCGATTCATAACCACGGATGAAACCTGGATCCACTACTACACTCCTGAGTCAATGCAACAGGCAAAACAGTGGGTTCCACTGAGCCAAAGTGCTCCGAAGCGTCCAAAAATGCAGCAATGGGTCGGAAAGGTTATGGCCTCCTTATTTTGGGATGCACATGGCATAATATTCGTGGACTATCTTGAAAAAGGTAAAACCATAACCGGAGCATACTAT
>NC_046665.1:114556942-114563347 GCF_010883055.1 Belonocnema kinseyi | reverse complement strand
AACTTTAAGTAACTATATTCAAGATTATATATATTTTATTTTCGGAATTGCAAGCACTTCATAGGACAAATGTATAAAAACGTTCTAATTCGAATAATTTCACTTATGACATACCTTGCCTAGGCAATATATATAATCCCTATAGGCATTACGTATAATGCCGGACATTAGATAGGCAAAGTATATCATCTTTATTTTGAATATAATGATGCATTTAACTACGATCTAAGAAACTACGCTATAAGAAAGGGTAATTTTATTTTTCATTTACAATTTTCATCAGGTATTGATTTTGTACTTAAATAAAAATATGATACCATTTTTAAGAGATTTGTTACAAGCAACTTCTCAAAAATAATTTCAACCATTTTTTATTCAACAACAAAACACTTTTTTGTTGTTGTAATTTTCAGAAATACCATTTTTTAAAGGTTTTCAGATTCATGAAAAAGGCCTTGAATGAGTGCAAGCATATTGTGCCCAGATTTATACCTGTAAACATTTGACTTTCTGTTTTTGGCGGTCAATCCTCCCTTTCTTATATCCAAATTTGTTTGTTTTAGAGACTAATAAATTCTATATTTTTTTAAAAAATTGGTTAACACTAACTGGTGCTTCCGACCTTTTAAAATTATGATGGGGGTTTAAATAAAAAAAAGCTCAGCATTCGGAAAAATGAAAAAAATTAAGTAGATTTGAATAAATTTTTGTAAAATAAAGCTTGACCGCCTCTTAAGGAATGTTTAAGGAATAATTCACAACTACATACGTTAAATGTTGAAGCCCCTCACCCCCTTGAATTGTGCCCGGAAATGCTACACAAAATGCAAAATATCAGATATCAGATTGTCCCATGGGTTGGCCCTTATCTTCGGTAGTTTCTGATTTAATATTACAAGATGTTAAAAAAAGGGCTCTCGATTTATTAGATTCCACATCCATCTTGTATAAAAGATATGTTAACGATATCATAGCAATTGTTCCTTCCGATAAAATTGACCTTCTTGTAAACGTGTTTAATAGTATAGACGAGAGCATAAAGTTCACTCATGAAATTAAAATAAACAATGTTATAAACTACCTTGATTTATAAATAATTAAAGCTTCGAATGGTTCTTTACGAACTAACTGGTATAAAAAACCGTCTTGGTCTGGGAGATATCTCAATTACAATTCCCATAATTTATTTGGTCAAAAAATCGGTTTAATCAAAGGTTTAGTTGATAGATGTATCAAATTGAGTGCCGTGCAATATAGAAAAGAAAATTTAAATCAACTAAAAACAACATAAGTATCTAGCAACTATCCTATTCCTGTAATTAAAGACATTATCGCTGAGCTTGTGCATGAAATTTATAACCGTACTAAAAATAAAAATAAATGGATTGATACTTACAATAAATTTGATTTAAAAGTTACGTTACCGTATATACAAGGTCTCTCTGAACGTTTACGAAGTACATTAAAAAAATTTAACATAAATTTTTATTTCAAAAGCATTAACAGTTTAAATAACTAATTATTAAAGAAAAAAGATAGGGATAGCATTGAAAATTGATAGCATTGGAAATTTGTCTGGTGTTATTTATATGATAAAATGCAAATGTTGTAATAAAGTTTATATCAGTGAAACTGGGAGGATATTAAAAGCTACAATTGCCGAACATAAAAGAGATTGTACAATTGGGAATTTAAATACAGGCTTGTCACAACACTCTTGGAATTCCAATCACTATTTCGATTTCGAATTCAGCAATATTAAAATATTAGCTACTGAAAAAAATACTTATCAAAGACGTATTATGAAATCTATATTCATAAACAAATTTCGAAATATTTCTGTGAATTTACAAAATGAAATTTTAAATATTAATAAAATTTACCAAATCATAATTAATTAATGTCATCTGATTTTAGTTACAAAAAAATTTTTCCCTAAATCTTTAAATTTAAATTTAATTTAAGTTCGGGCTTCTTCATCAGTAATTCTATGGAAACTTGGCCAATCATTGTATTTCACTTTATATACTGCCTTTATCTTCATTAACGATTTACCGTCTTATTTATCTCCTAGTCAAATGTTTTATAATCGTTAATAATGTAGTTTTTACGCTGAAAAAAGCCTCTTTAATTTTATGAGGCTTTCTCTTTTTACTCATCCTCAATAATTGTTTAGAATCTTACTTTTTTAAACTTTAATAACGTATAAACTATTTTTTAATTATGACACAGAAAAAATTGACATGCATTGACTCCAAAATTGGAATGATTGTTGTTTCGCTTACAAATCGTTTAAAACTGAGATATTATTTTTAAAATATTTTTTACTCATAAACAATAACTTTTTTTAAAACTATTTATATTTATTTTTATTATGTATTAGCTTATTACAATTATTATTTAGATACTCTGAAAAAGGCACGCAGAGATGCCGAAACGTCGTCGAAGTTTTAATTTTTGTTCTAAAAATAAATGGAGTTGAATTGATAGCTCTAATTTGTTTTTATTTTGGCGTGACCGTAAGACCGAAGGAATAATTTTTCTACAATTCATTATTGCATTGTCGGTCGAAGAATGGTTTGATTTGGTGTTTTCAAATCTTTACATCAAATATCAGTTTTATGTAAATAATGTTGATTAATTTCAAGAATAATATTTCTAACTGAAATTAATATATTTCACGGGTTACAGTATAAAAAATTATTTAAATAAATAAAAACTGTTTAAACAATTTAAGAATATCCTGAAAAAATTACTTTTATCATTCTTTAATTGAGTGATTAACCTGAGGAGAAAATCGGGAAAAATTGTTTAAACAAAAAAAAATTTGTTCAAATAATTAATTTCAATATATGTTAAGTGTGAAGTATTATTATTCAAATTGATGAACTCTATGATTTAACCCGAAAAATGACGACTTTTTACTTTTCACATATGAGAAAAAAATTGTTTAAGCAAACAGTAATTGTTTAAAAAATAACAATTAGTGAAAAAAAAATTGAAAATTTCAGACTTTTTGTGAGTATCGAAATATTTTCTAGTTGGCCAGAAAAATTCAATTCATTGTGGCAAAAGAAAATAAATAAACAAAAGTTATTTGGGGGGGGGGGGCTGCAACGTTGAACTCATTAAAATCCATATATTTTATATAAAATGTGTATTGTCCATTCCGTCCAGGGTACCGTATTTTTTCAGAAAGTGAAGAAGTTGAATTTTACTAATTTTAATAAAATAACAAATTTCCTCAAAGGGTCATCCCAATTTCATGTTCAATCTTGAAGCATAACATGCATTGATAAGAAAAAATACTTTTTTTCAATTGTATTCAGAATCGTCAATATTAGGTGGGTTGAGTTGAAACTTGAATTAATTATTGTCATGAACTACTTGAAAATTGGACGCAATTTCGAATATTTAAGAAAAAACCGCAACTCTCCAGCATTATTCGAAGACAATATTATTAAATAATTAGCTCACACTAATTAAAAATTTTGAAATAAATTTAAAAATTCGGAAAATTCTGACTTTGCAGAGCTTTTAAAGCATATTGTCAACTATATTTGAAAAAGAATTTAAAGAAAATAAAAAGTAGATTTGTTTTAAAAATTGAGTTTTAACATTTGTTTTTAAAAAATGCAACAATTTTTTGAAATCTTTAATTCTACTTTTTTTTTCAACTGCGTCTCACTATGAATAATTAAAAAAATACATCTTAATATCTTCGAAAACACCAAAGTTAAGAAAGTTAAAAAAAAGGCAAAACTTGACTCAAATAATAGAGATTATTTATTCGACACTTTGCCTGTTCTCGTCTGGGCATTATATATAATACCTAGGCAATTTGTATAATAGAGAGTATTACATAATTTGCCTGGTCTCTGTTCGGCATTATATATAATTCCTAGGGATTATATATATTGCGGGATTAAATACTTTTGCCTGTAACACACACACACAAACACACCCACGCACGCAGGAACGCACGTACACTGAATACGATATGGCTTGAGGCAAATTGAAAGAGGTTTTTGGCATATAGCGCCGCCCAGGGTCGTTAAATGAACTTCGGTTCGGAGCATGCGTCATGATGCCAGATACAGCCGTGTAAATAGGGAAGTGTTAACAGAACATAAGATTTATTTTTCTGCAGTGTATTAATTAATATAAGTGACGTTCGCACTTTTAATTTAGAGCATAGGGAAAGGTGTAATTTGTGGAAAACCCCCCAACAAAGAAAATGTGACTTAACACAGGCAAGTAAACATAACCTCTCTTCTTATTCACAACCTATGTACCTCTATACCTATGGAACTGCAGAATATGCAGAAATAGTTTATGTATTATAAACAAAAAATTGGTATTTATTTATAATAATTTGTTATGTAGATTACATCAGAATAGTTACAGTACGAGGAAAATAAATTTTTAACTAAGAAAAAACATAGAATAGTTAAAGTTTCAATAATAAAATTAATGTTCAACAACATGAAATGAGTGTTTCTCGAAACAGTTCTATTTGCAGTTAAAGAAATAAATTTAAAACAAAATAATATTATTTTTGAATAAGAAAAATGAATTTTTTACTACATAGTTGAATTTCCAATCCCAACATTGATTCTATACGAAAATAAAACATATCATCTAAAAAGGTACATTTTGACGTAACGCATATACATTTTATACTTAGAATAGTTCAATTTTCAGTCAATCATCAATTTCCAATCAATTTACATAGCTTTTCTACTTAAAGGTGAATCTTCATGAAAGAAGTTTAAAGTTCTAGAAAAAGAGAATGGTTTTTAATAAAAATTGGAATAGTTAAATTTTCAGCCGAAGAGATTAATTTTCCACACAAAAGAAAGATTTTTCACAAAATACATCAAATTTCAATGAAATATTTGAATTTCTAAAAGAATTCTTAATCTATTATAAAACTAAAATAAAACAAATTTCCAATGGAAAAGTTACGATTTTACGTAAAACGCATAAATTTCGACTTATAATAGTTAAATTTTCATTAAGGACATCAATTTCCAACCAATTTACGTAATTTTCCATTAAAAAGTTGAATTTTCATCATAGAAGATTAAAGTTCTAAAAAAAGAAATGTTTTCTACGAAATTGGTAATAATTTTCGGATTAAGAAATGAATTTCCATATACAAAAATAAATTTTCTTATAAAAAAATTAATTTTCAGTCAAAGAGATTAATTTTCCACCAAAAGAAAAACCGGGGTCTTCACAAAATACATGACATTTCAACTAAATATTTCAAATTTTGAAAGAATTGCCAAACTCATATTTACATTATTAATTCAAGAAATTAATTTTCAACCAAGAAGAAGCATTACTCATCAACAAGGTTAAAATTCTACCGCCGAAAACAAATTAGTAACCCAAAAGAATTCTTTTTTTGAACTTTTACATTTTGAACGAAATAATAGTGCCACAATAATTCTTTTTCTCGATTTAATTCCTTTTATTCAGAGATTGAATATTTTTATCAATTTCATTCATTCTCATATTCTATACGTATATACTGTACATATGTTCAAAGAATATACTCATTTTTTATTTTCTTCATATTGTTCTTATGCATATCTACTAAAATATGGTCCTTCTTTTGTTTCTCATAAACTCGACATTTCAAATTTCCCGCTCGTTTTACATACTTCTTTTCGCGACCATGGATGGCGCTAATTGTCGAAAACCTCTAAGGATCCTCTAGGGGTTCGTTCAGGTTTCTCATCAAGTGCACTCATCGAGTGAACCTGGAAAAGGTGAGTGGTTTACAAAAATGAACTGCGAAGTGTGGCGTTCTTTGAACGGTTGCGTGTGAAAGGATTTGGTGCGAATCATGTCGCGAATACAAAGATTGCCAGGTTATGTTTATATTTAACAACATACAATGGAGAGCAGGTGGAAGAAAATAATTGTAGCTGCAGTTGCATTAAACCAGTTATTGCTGCAAACGATTATGGTTGCAACTATGTTGGAAAGCGGTGATGCGGATAGTGATAATGAGGTGGAGAGTGCTGGAATTTAATGCAATTTTCCATGAAAATCCGATGCCCGAGAGAAACGCCTATCAGAATAATTGGATTTTCTGAAAGAATTGCTCCACAATTTAATGCAAAACAATTTAAGGAACATTTTCGAATGAACCCGAATGCACCCAGAAGGCACCGAGACGTCTCAAAGACGTCCTTAGAATATACTAGGCAGTCTGATAAGTCCCTGAAAAATGAAACACGGAGACGTTTTTTTGGTCAAAGTCGGTTTTATTTTTCAACATACTCTACATTTAGGTCGATACAGCGAGTCAAACGATTTTCTAACTTTTTGATACCGTCCGAAAAGTACTCGATCGGAAGGTCTCCAAAATACGCCTCAGTTTCAGCTATG
>NC_046665.1:114554186-114556842 GCF_010883055.1 Belonocnema kinseyi | reverse complement strand
CTTTATTTACAAAAAAAGTTCTTAGGTTCAAAAAAACATTCAGTGAACTGAAAAACTGTGGTCGGTAATATAGGTATTTAGCTGTGTCACATGCCCTTAAATGAAATTTTTAAGTTTTCATCATGGCTAACGAAACTAGATTCCGGCTAATCCTCTTCAAAGATGGGCCGCAAATTGAGTGTGGATTATTTCAAAAAAGAAAAATATTTTTTGGCCAAAATTTACAACTATGGCAAGTTATTACCCTTATGTGCAGTTTGAGAAATCTCCAGAAGCAACCTGGGGAAGAGAGATGACAATAGAAGACATTGGAGGGGCAAAAATTAACACTTTTCAATATTTAACTAGATGATAATCTAGAAAACTGCGTGTGCTGTCAAAAGATCAGCAAAACAATTTAAAAACGGATATCAATTGCTTCTTTAAAATATACTCCTAATAACGAAGTTAAACAAATTAATTAAAATTAATAAATATTTTTAAAATCTTATAACAAAAATCGCGCTTATGGTAATTAGGAACGTAACAGTGTGAAAATATTAAATTTAAGAAGTCTAAATTGTTCTACCTTATCATCATTAATTTTACGCAACTATTTACTTTTCTCATCTTTTCTTTTTAGATACATCGGAAAGAGGCTTAGAAAAGCTTAAAGCTTTTGAGGAAAATTCTGATATAAATACAGACCCAGAAGCGAAAGGCAAGAGAAAATTTAAAAAGTGTAAAACTCAGGGTGATATCGACTCAATGTATAAGACTACAACCTTGAAGAAAAAACCTCAATAGGACCAGTACCGAAGTAAATCGAATGAAAATCAGCGTAAAAAGATTCCACGATTTCCGTGTCCGCCCTTAAATTTTAAAAAGCGTTTGAGCTTCAATAAATCAGTGCAAACACTGGAAGAGATTCCAGGTCAACATTTTTAAACACGGATTTATCCTATTGTTCATCTGCGAGTGGCAAATCTTGTACCAAAGCCATGAAAAATCTTATTTTTCAAAGCGAAAGGCATGATAAATAAAAGCAATTCTCCGGTGGAGAAGTTGCAGATAAAAATTCATTGAGGATGGACTACTCCAAGGCAAAATCTCTCCCAGCATCTATGTGTACTACCAAATTCAGAATTTCTTCTGCGAAGCAAACTCCCAATTTGGCCTTCGGGGAAATAATTTCACGGAATACGGAGCAAGATTATGAATTTGAAATATCGCCTTCGCTATCTACAATCGACGAAAGAAGTAAAAGTAATTTTCGATATTCGTCCTTGCGAAATAAAGGTGATGAATTCTTAGCACCTTCCCAGTTAAAAACTGGGCAACATTTTCGAAAATTTTTCAAATAATTTTTAATTCGCAAACTTATTTTTTCGAAAAAATGAAAATTGTGCTAAATTGTGCTAGACTTGTGCTCATTTGTGCCGTGAGCGGTTTTTGGAAAAATAAAAAATTACGGGCACAGTTTTATTATTTTTGAAAATTTGGAAAAACTAAAACATGGTTTGAGTTTTACTAGACAAATGGAGTCTTTATTCTATCTAACAAAACTAGGTGAGATCAACAGTTCTCATATTAAAACTCAAAATGTAAAACTAAAAAAACATGAAAGATCCAAAAAAGAAGAAAAAAATGCAAATTCTAAGAAAAAAATTGTGCCGAATTTTGCTCGATAAATGCAGTTAGTATTAAGGACAAGCTTCGTTTTGTCAAAATTTGATTATTTGTTGGCTTTGTATTTTTCATTTGAGTTTTAGATTTTGAGTTTTAATACGAGATCTGCTGATCTTACGTAATTTTGTTATAAGGAATAAAGACTCCATTTCCCGAGCGAAATTCAGCACACTTTCTATTTCTTCAAAATTTGACTATTTTTGTATGTTTTATGTTTTTTGGGTTTTAATATGATTCATCATGTTAAAAATTTAATATTTTTGTTGCCATGAAGAAATGTATAATCAATCGTACCTTTAAATTTATATTCATTATTTAAAAATTTGCAATAGTACATATTAATAATTAATGAAGCAATTAATGTAATTAGATTAATATGAAATAATATTAACTTATTTTATAAAAAGAGGTAGAATATTACTTCTCATGGATTCAATTCTGCGTTCCCAACATTATTTCAAAATGAATAATGATTGACCTTGAAATTCTATACATCGTAATCTAGGAATGCTTTAACAAAACTGCAGAATAGTTTCCAGAAATAATAGAAAAAGATTTTATGAACTTATTTCTTTTAATTTATTCGTTTCCAGAATATACCTTTATAATTAATGCTTATGATTAAAACCCATCAGTATATACTATATTTCAATGTTTCAGATTTAATTGATAATTAATTAATTATTTTATTATTGCCTCATTATCAAATAATAATATAATATAATCTCAGAGATTAAAATTAAATTGCATGGACAGAGAGAAAAAGTCCAGAGAGTAGAGAGTAGTTTGAAAACCTAACACTTTCGGATGCCAGTTTGCTCCCTTCGGGATCGTTTAACAGTATCATCGGTTAAATTTTCTTTGAAAGCAAAACCTATAGATATATATGTTACAGGCATTGTATATAAACCAGGCATTACATATAATCCCCAGGCATTATATATATATATAATGCCTGTTCACTTCAGGGAAAGCATATAATCGAATA
>NC_046665.1:114470319-114554086 GCF_010883055.1 Belonocnema kinseyi | reverse complement strand
GAAATTATTCGAATTAGAACGTTTTTATACATTTGTCCTATGAAGTGCTTGCAATTCCGAAAATAAAATATATATAATCTTGAATATAGTTACTTAAAGTTCAAAGTTAAAACTAAAAGTCTTTGAATATTTCATTCTAATATTCAAAGAAATTCGCAATCGAAACTTATAAACTTTAAATCTCTTAACTTTCACAAATTTTATTTAGAAAAATAACATTCGTAAATTTGTATTTAAAAATATTGAATTTTGATATGATTTTGATATGAGCCTTTGAAAATAAAAGTAAAAAGTTGAATACATTAAAAATGATAAATCTATTATCTGAGGAACTTCGAACTGTCAGCATTTAGTGTTCCAAAAGGAAGTATAAGTCACGAAATTTTTTTACAAATGATGTAGCAAAGAGCTTACAATGTATTCATTCTTTACAGCTGATACAATCATAAATTTTTTATTTACTTTACTTAGTGACCAAGTTTTGATAGGGGACACATTTTTTACTAAATGAACATCTACGAGGGAAAACTGAAAAGGTTTTTCATAGAAATCGCGTATGCTTCTAAATTCTTTGCCAATTATTACGGGCTCTTTTGTGTCAGCAGAATGAGCAACATTATATATTAACACTATCTCACCGTCGATTAGGCCGAAACATTTATCAGACATCTTCTTAGTGTCTGATTTAAATCATTCAATAAATATTGCTCGATACTGTGGAGAAATACAGCCATCAGGTAACAGACCATTGTGGTGTTCCGACGAAGGAAGAAATTGAATTCCACTTTTTTCAGCTTAAAATTTTTTGAATCATTAGCCTTGAAATCTAAATATCTTCTCACTAATTGCTGCAGCGGTTTTTCTCCTTTACGCATCCATTTTTTAAGGTACTACATAAAATCTTCAAATTCGAATGCGCTAAAATTATCTAGCCTTCCAAACATTCTAACATCGTCATTTGAGTGCAATAATCCATGAATGTTGTGAGATGCATAGTGTTCGCCGTAGATTAAAATCAGTGACTGTACAAAATGCGATAATAGCTGTTCTGCGTAATTCAAATAACCTTCCCTCTGTACGAATGAGTCACTGCATAAAATCCTGATAGCAACGTGAAGAGAAAGGAAGTGGTGATACATCTTTAAGGGTAAAATATTTCTAAGGACCATTGGTCCCGTGTACAAAAGAAATTGTCGAAATTCTGCCGCTTTCCAGTATTTCAAGTCATTTAGCGACCTTGGCTTTCTTCCGAATTCCTCGGAAATAAATTTCTTTATCGAGCATAAACGTTTTGATATTCTCCCGATTTCTCAGTTTTTCAAGCGACATTTTGAACGTATGAGCACCCACAAATAGAGCAATTTCTGCATGCACCCTAAGCAGACTCAGTGCATATAATCTAGGGGATTATTATTAATCAAGTCGAAATTTAGCATTCTTTGCAAGCAACAATGTCCTCCTTGATGTTTTCTATGTCTGTAGTGTCGTAGATCAGAATATGTCCCCCTTGGAAATCTTCTACGCACAGTGGGAAAGCACACTCTGTGTCGTTTCCATTTACCTCGTATTTTACACTTGATGCAACTGTGGAAGCCAACGTTCAAAATGTAAGCCTTTGCTGGCGCACCAGCAATGATACGCTTTATTTTTGATTTAAAAATTTCTCCTCTGAAGAAAGAAAGATGCTTCAGATGACTTCGAGATAGGTACACCATCGATATCTATTTTAATGTTAATCTCAGGAACTCGCTGATGAGCATTCTTCAAAAGTACTTCTTCAATTCCAGACTTCAAACCAAAGTGATAATAAATTCCAGATTTAATCGTTCGTACACATTTCTTTCTACTCGACGTCCCAAGTAAAGTCCTAGGATCTTCAGGAATTTGTTCAGAAAAACACTCGTGCTCTTTTAATTTTGCTAACAAGGGTTTTAATTGCGATTGTGTAACCCCATAATGCGTAGCCCATGCTTTTAAAAAAGTCCTTAAATTTTCTGTTTCATTCTCATTTTTAATATCATGTCGTTCCTGGGTATTATCCTTTATTATTATCCTTCTATTATTATTTGATCATTTTGCACGGGGCTCTCCCGGTATATATCATCAGTCACGGACGCATTTTTATAATGCAATCAGGTGATCTGATGAGAGCAGTCTGCCCAGACATATTGGACAAAGCCTGGTTTTTACCCCATCATTGACGGATTGGGTTGCAGTCAAGTACACTATGGGGGGACCTACAGCTTAAGGTGGGTTCCGTACCACCATAACATCAGGAAAGGTACATTGAAAAATTTCCAGAGGTACCCGGCTCAGGGATCGAACCCCGGACCTCTGAGGTGAAGTCCAAGTGTCTAACCAACTGAGCCACCGAGGCTCCTCCTATTATTATTATTATTATTATTATTATTATTATTATTATTATTATTCTATTATTAGTATTATCCTTCTCAGTGTTAGATTGGACAGAGGAAATGGCAGATGCATCATCTTCATCGAAATCACATACAAGAGTGGATTCGTATACCCTCAAATGTCTTTGTAATGAAAAATCAGTGAACTCAGATGTGTCTAAAGAGGAATTTTTTGATTCAGACCTCTCTGGAAATGATCCTTCTACGTAGGGAATAGGGCAGCAAATTTTGCGAAACTATGTTTCGAATTTGACTTTTAGTCAAACATTTTAAAGGCTTTAACCGTCTTCTAAGTATATTGTTTTTGTTCTGAAAAGTAACAGTAAGTTCTGATTTTTTATGTATATAATGTTATATAATTATATAATTACATTTGTTACGAATGATTCGACTTCCATTGTAGAACTAATTAATGTCGTTAAACTATATATTAATACATTTTATGCACTTTTGAGGTTAAGTTTACTGCAATGTAAAAAAGCAGCAAGAGCTGATACTTCTAATCTTTTGAAACTTTCAGCTTGCATGAAAGAGTTAATTTAAATTTATATACGTTAATTTTTTTACCTCTTTTAATGAATTTTTCTTTAATTTTATTGAGAAAACAAAATTTGTAATTAGAGGTTATGTTTACCAACATCATCATCTTACACTTAAATCTACACACATATATATATAGGAAAGCATAATAAATACATAACTATAAAATCTTCTGTACATTTAAACACGGAATAAACAATAATCTAGTAATTCTGACACTTGAAACAATTTTGCAAATACAGTAAAACGACCGTGTACGTTCAACAACTCACAAGGATATCTTGGGGACATCCTTGGCATATGCTGCATTTTAAATATGGGACATCGCAAGAATATCCTAGGATGTCCCGATTTATGGACATTAAGATATCCGGTACTAAAAAAATTGGAACATCAATGGGATATTCTCAGCATATTCGCCGATATCCATTGCTATGGAGGTAAATAGTTGAATTTTCATCCAGAAAATATTTAGGTTCTTTTCCCAACACCCAAATATTATATTTGAACAGTGAAATTTGCAACCAAAAATAATAAATTGTTAACAAAATTGTTGAATTTTTAACCAAACAGTTGCATTTTTATCCAAAGAAGATATAGTTTCTGCTGAAGCAGTCGAATTTTACAATCAAAAACACAAATTTTCAAAAAAATAGTTGAATTTTCAACCGAAAAGTTCCATTTTTATTCAATAAAGATGAAATTTCTCCTGAAACAAATGAAGCACAAAAATAATAATTGTAAACAATTTGCAAACAAAGTGGATTTCTTTTTTAAAAAATTATTAAATTTTCAACCAAATAAAAAAATGTATAACTAAATGGATAATCTTCAGAAGAAATTTTTTGCAAATTTTTAAAATTCGGATCTAAATATATTTCATTTTTAAAGTTTTTAACTTGTCCTATTTTCAAAATTTTAACCTTAGATTATTCGAATTCGAGATTCAGTTCAGAATAAGATTATTCATTGTTCAACGCTTTGAATTAAAAATAATACAATTTCAACCATTTTATGATAAAATTGTCTATTTAAAAAAATTGTAATCTGAAATTTTCAAATTTGGAAGGCTTTTAACTACAAATAATACTGTTTTAATTCCTTTGAATTTTAAATAGTCGAATTTTCAAATCCGAATCTATACGTCCAAATTTTCCAAAGGCAGCATGGGAGTGGAGTCTTATTATTTTACTTCGTGTTTGAAAGTAAAGCTGGGGAGAATTGTAACACACGTAATCTCAAAATACACACACATTACTGAAATTTGGAAAAATTAAATTTTTTAAAATTATTCCACAAACGAAGAGTTTAGATACGTCCATTTGCATGTTCTTTATCATTCTCTAAATGTTGAGGACAAAATCTTTATTATTGTAGGAAAAAAGCCAGGGGAACCAAAGACGGGTAAAATCGATGATTTTCTATGTGTCACATGCCCTTAAAGCTATTCCTGAATTATTTAAGCATGGGATTTGTGTTTAGAATGTGTCCTTTCAGTAACCGTAGAGAAACATTTTGAACATGCAAATGGAATAGACAATTACTGAGCTAACGCTTTGTATACAGTAGCTGAGGGAGCTGTCTCATTTGCATGCAGGCTCTGTTGTTTGCGGAGTGGCAAGTACTTATTATCGGTAAAGTGGTCACAGATTGATGAGTTCGGAGGAAACGCCAATTTGTTAAGTTAATACGTTTATGACACTCTCAACAAATAGATGATCGTAATTTAGGAATGTAAGATAAATATGTCGCACAGTGGCCGGAAACAGAAAATTTACTGCTTATAATCAGCTACAGATCGTATTTCTTAACAGATTTTAGGAATTCTTTTTTTCAGAAATAAAAAATTTTTCATTGTAAACCTCAGGTCCTAAAATTGTGTTCCAGTCGAAATTTTCAAAAATGATGAGTATGTGGTATCGCTTTTCTGTTAGGAAGATAATGCGGGATCCAATGAAAAGACTGGCTTTTGCTTGTTAGAATTGTGAGTCGGAATACTTTCGAATTTTGTATGATCTTTGCATACAATTTTATTGACACGCGAACTTCCATTAGTACCCGTGAAATTGAAACTCAAATTGAGCAATGTGAATTTTCTAAAAGAAAATTTTTAAAAAGTGAGGAGAGCATTATTTAAGAGGAAATGAAAGATTGGCAGAAGGTAAGTTTTGACCAACAGTAGATACGCTACCTCTCTAATAAATTTGTCTTTTCCCGTTTGAATAAAGCCTTTCGACTTTGCAGTTCAACTTTTCATTAAGCTACAGTCCATGTTTAAAATTTTGTTCCCCTCATATATGATAATATGTTTTAGAAAATTTTAGTTTGCTTAATTTGAGTTCGAAAAGAAGCATCAAATTTAAAACCAAAAAGAAAAAATTATTCGAAATTATTATTATGAAAATAATTTAGTTATTATTTGGGGGAGGGGGGTGTTCTCGTAAAGTGTGCAGTTCTGAATTTTTAATATTATAGGCTCTGGTAAATCTAAAAATTTAAGCTATTCTAAGAAAAATGTTACAAATTATATACCTTTACAATATAAATCTTGAAATTGTGTAATGTGTAATTCTATATTTTCGAAATTCAAGAATTTTCAATTGCAACTCTTCCAAATTACAGAACTTTACATAGTAAATCTCTTAAGATTGAAGTGTTTCTAAATTTAAAAATTCACAAATAAAAGCTCTGTAATTTTGGTCATTATTTTCAAAATTTCTTCAATTCAAAAGATTTATAATTGAACACTTGATTTGGATTTCACAACCTGACAAAAAAAATTTTGCAACCCGAGCTAACTCATCATACCTATACGATTTTAAGGTCGCTGAAACCGAATGCGGGGTCAGTGTGATCCCATCAGGTCAGGATCGAGGTTAATTTAAAGGTCTAAATGAAGAAAAGCATTGAATCAGAGAAAACCTCTACACTCAGACCTTTTTGAGGTCGCTGAATCCGAATCAAGAGTCAGTTTGACCCCACCAGGTCAGAATGAAGTTCAAGTGAAGGTTGAAAGTAGAAAAATCATGAACCCCGAATTCAGGTTCAGTGGCCCAAAAAATTCTTAAGAGTATAGATTTTCTCCAATTTGACCTTCAATTAGTATTAGTTGTGACCTGATGGTGTAAAACTCACCATGGATTCGGATTAAGCGACCTGAAAAACTTATGAGTATGGTGGATTAGTTCGGATTGCGAAAAAAAAATTTTGATTTTTTTCAGAATACTCCAAATTTAAGAATGTTTTATTTATACATCTTAAAAATTTTTAAGTTTTTGATTATACCTATTTAAAATTAAAAGAATTTTAAATGGCAAATCGTTTAAATTCAAAAATACAATTTTATTAAATACAATTAAATATTATCCAAGTTTTCTGTTTTACAGTTGAAACTCTTAGAATGTTTATACTTCTAATTTGAATTTTTTAAATTTCGAAGATTTAAAATTCAACACTTGACTTTTAATTTTCGGAATTATCTAAGTTCACGACTTTTTAATTATTCATCTTAAAAATTAAAGTGTTTTTGATCGTAGCTTTCCAAATTTAAGAATTTTGAATTGTAAATTTTCAAAATTGTACAACTTTGATTCGCACATTTTTAAAATTAAGGATTTGTTCATTTTAAAAACGTACAATTAAATATTATCCTAGTTTTATGTTTTAAAATTATGAATTTGGTAATCTTGATGCTCTTGTTTGAAATTTTTCTAATTTGAGAGATTTAGAATTAAAAACCTGAGTTTTTATTTTCGGCATTATCCAAATTTAAGAATTTTAATTGCATATGTTAAAATATAATATCCTTTCTAGAATAAAGTGATGCAACGACATATCTAAAAAAATCTCGCAATCATTGTTTTTGCATACCCGATTGGCTCTGGAACGACTAGAAAATTGCAAAAAATAAAATTCCCGTAAGTGCGAAATTTTCAGAAAATACAATTTTCAAAATAAATCATTCCTAAAATGAAAAAATTGCGGAAATATAAAAAAAAACAGAATCGCAAAATTCTTGCGCAGTTTAATACTTAGTGGGCACCGGCGCATCCTGAAGACATCCTTAGAATATACCTCTATGTCCTGTGACTTAACGTATTTAGGACATCCTTTGGATATTTTCAGGTCTTTAAAAGGTCCTCAGGACATCCTTAAGACGTATGTGAAAAGACGATCCTATGACAACTTTACGACTCGTGTGTCCATTTGGAATATTACCAAATTGGAAAATTCGCGACATTGAAAACTTCCGAATAAAAAAATCTCGACAGTTTATAACAGACATGCCCAGTCTGGGGAAATTTCCGTCAGGAACACATGTTCAGCGCCGACCACTATTTCGGCTGGGGAACAAGGCTGGTGGTACACGCGTGGCTAAATGCTCTCCTCTCCGACCCAAGCAGCACCACAGATACGAGATATATGTGTCAGGGTGGTTGGGGTGACTAAAATTTTAATATTAATTTGTGATGGTGACTAGAATTTTAATTATTTTATTTTAATATGTTCACATTTATTTTCAAATAATGTAATTCAAAGGAGAGTTGTTAAATAAAAAATGGTTAAAATGGTTTTTGAGACGTTGCTTGTAATGAATCTCTTAAAAATGAGTTAAAATTTAAATTAAAAAAAAAAATTTTTATTCAAACCCTGTCAGATATTTCGTATCTGCGGTGCTGCTTAGGCCGGAGAGGAGAGCATCAAGCACGCGTCTACCACCACTCTCGCTCTCCAGGGGTGCGTTGCAGGGGACCATGCGGGGGCACTTAGAGCCGTTCCACGACGTTAGGTGAGTGTTGGGCCTTACTCAGGTGAACCGTTCAGTGATCACTCTGGTGAAGAGTGGGGGTCACTCGACGGGTGACTATTTCACCCACTGAAACTGGGTACGTAGAAGGGGTGGAAGTGAGTGAACAGTGAAATTGGCGCGCAGAAGTGGTGGAAATCGCAAGTTTAGTAGCAGACTAAAGTTTAGTATCTTCATCTTCTAAAGTTTAGTATCTTTATTACTTTCCACTATTATTGAACACATCACTGTTTTTAATAACAATGACCTAGTTACTGAAGCAGCAATTAAAATTTTCTTATCCTGTTCTTGAATTTTTTGAACTTTTTGTTGTAACGTAACCTCAATTATCTTTCACCAAACATACACACAACTCATACTCGAAACAGTTCATTCTACCGTTCTCCTTCCACTTCACCCTAGTAAACTCCGCCCACTTCTTCACTTTTTAGGCTTGCATGTTGGTGGAAAAAGTGAAAACATATTCGCTGACAGGAAGGAGAATTTTATGGAGTTTAGGTGAAAAATCTTAGTGGAGTGTAATGATGGAACCCAGAAGGTGAGTAATGGTTTGTGGGGTAAGTTTCGGAGTACAAAAATTAATCTTTAGCGCGGAATTGAGGTAGGGTTTGGTGAAATAGGCATAGTGAGGTTAGGTTGACAAGGATTCAGTTCTTGTAGTGACATAGACGGGGAGGGATCTTTCCACACGCTACTACTGGTAGCAACGCCTGGTCCGGGGTCGACCCACGCCAGTCGGAAGGGGAAAAAGCTGCAC
Source organism: Belonocnema kinseyi (assembly GCF_010883055.1). Lineage (NCBI taxonomy): Eukaryota > Metazoa > Arthropoda > Insecta > Hymenoptera > Cynipidae > Belonocnema > Belonocnema kinseyi. Next base: position 114,545,568 of record NC_046665.1, on the reverse strand, counting down.
TGGGAGAACGAATCAAGGGTTAAAGCGAGCAATACAGTCTAGCCTAAGCGAGAGGGAAGATCTATTGTGGCAAAAGCAAGAGAGATAATCAAGGGAGCCAGGAGAAAAGCGCTGTAGAGAGTAATTTTAAGAGGAGCAGTAGGACACCTAGGTCAACACTAAAAACAATGGAAGGGCATCGGAGAAAGAGGCACTGGCGATGCTAATAGGGGAGATTAGAGGTTTTAGAGAAGACTTGAGGGAAATTAAACAACAGGTGGAAGGTATCAGGGAGGACATGAGGATTAGAGACGCTAAGTGGGAAAGGAGATAAAAGAGCTAAGGAAGAAAGTAGAAGGGCTGGAAAGAGTAGTGGTGTCGGTAAGGAAGGAAAAGAAGTAAAATTTAAACAGTTGTTATAGGAAATTAGGGTGTGGAAGCAAAGACCCGGAAAAAGGCTAGAGAAGATAAAGGAAAGACCAGACATAGAAGTAGGTGGCAGGATAGAGGAAGAGCAGAAATGGATCTGAGAGAGAGTAGAGCACATGATAGAAGAGAAAGTGAGAGAGCGTAGAAGCGAAAAGAAAGAGGTGGCGTCTAGAGAAAGGATAAGCGCAATGGAGGTGAGAGCAGATACAAAAGAGGAAGCAGAAAGGAGAAATAATATTGTGGTAAGAGGGTTGAAGCTAAGGAATGGAAATGAAAGAGAGGCCGTGAAGTACCTTCTGCACAGCATAGGGGAGGGGGGAGTAATAACAAGGTAATAAAGTTGGACAGAGACAAAAAAGGGGAATGAGGTGGCAGTCGTAGAATTGAAGGACTAGGATGACAAGTTGAGAGTAATGCGAAATAAAAATAGGAGATGTAGGAGAGAACATGTGGATGTGGGACGAGGAGAAAGAGATGTTGAAGCTAGAGCAGGGGGACTTGTTTCGTAGGAAGTAGGGCAGTAGGGATAAAGCATGAGGGTGGATTTGTGAAGGTGCTGAACCAGAACGTAGCAGGGGTAAAGAAAAAATATGAGGATTTCTGGAGGTTTATTAAGGAATTCAACATTGTTGAAGTAGTGGAGACGTGGGTAGAGAGAAAGAATTGAAAGATAAAAGATTAAAAGCTACTAGGGGGTATAGATGGAGGCACAAGGAAGTGACCAGAGTAAAGAAGAAAAGGAGGTCTAGTGAGGGAATAACAACAGGGGTTATAAGACTGGAGAAACTATTTCATGAAAGAAGAGAGAGGGGGAGTGCAAATGAAGATAGTAAAGCTAGGAGGGAAGGTGTGCGAGTTTGTGATAGTTTATAATAGGGACGGAATGGAAAGGATTAAGTAACGAGTTTACGACTTGCTGACGAAAGGAAGGAAGGTATGGTGGTACTAGTAGGGGACTTTAATGCATTACACTTTTTCTAAAAATATTTTGAGGTATTTCCAAAGACGTGCAATTTTTTAAAAATTGAAATTGCATTTTAAAATATTTTGGAGTATTTCTACTAGATTTCAATAATTTCAAGTGATTTCAGACGATTTGAAACAGATCTCAAGATCATTTTTTTAAACTTAAAAAAACATTCAAGATCTAAACAAATTTCAAAGAAAATACAAGAAATTGTACAGGATTTGAAATATGTTAAGGTATTTGTAACAGATTTCTATTATTTGAGGATTTGAAGACATTTTAAAATGTTTAAAGATATTTCCAAAGATTTTGATTTTTTAAAAGATTTCATGATATTAAATACGAGTCCAAGGGATTTTCAATATATTTCAATCATATTTGAAGAGATTTCAAAGTATTTTAAATATTTTAACGTTATTTTAAGACCTCAAAGGAATTTTGAAGAGTTTTGAAATTTGCAATTGACTTCAATGGATTTTTGAAGATTAACGAGAATAACACTTTCTTAAGTTTCGACTATTTTGTTGAAAATTCGTTCTTTTTTGGTTGAAAATAAAAAAAATTTGATTGATTATGTACTTTGTTGCTAATTCCTTTTTTGTTTGAGAGAGAAAATTAGTATTTTTAATCAATAATTTAACTACTTGTTTGAAAGTTGAACTATTTCTTCAAAACTTCTTTTTTTTTTAATTATAAGTGAATTCTTTCAGCTGCAAATTTAACTATTCTACTTTTGATTGAAAATTTATCGTTTTTCGTTTGAAATTCCGTTCTTTGCTGAAGAATTTCCTTTTTGGTTAAAAATTCTTCTTTTTGAATTGAAAATTCAATTGTTTTCTAGAGAATTCGCTTTTTTCATTTTTAATTCAAGAATTTCATATAATTTTTTTTCTATTAACTGAAAAATCTTTCCTGTCGGTAGACGTAACTCTTTTACTGAAAATGCATCTTTATGCTTTAAAAATTCATCATTTTTCGTAGAAACTTAATCTCTTTTGGTGAAAAATAAATATTTTTTTGATTGAACGATTTGGTGCAAAATTAATCTTTTTGTTTAAACTGAGTGTTTCATTTTGATTTCAAATTAAAATCTTTGTTGTCGGAAGAATCAATTATTATATTTTTTCTTCGAAAATTATACTTTTTTTATTAAAAATTCAAGTGTTTGGTGGAAAGTGGAACTTCTTTCTTCAAATTTCATTTTTTTTTCGAAGATTCATAATTTTAGTTAGAAAGTCATTTTTTAGTTGAAAATTGAACTATCTTGTTTTAAAATAATTATTATTTTGGTAAATATTGATGAATTTGGTTGAAAATCCTGCTGTTCCATTAGAAAAGCAATAGTCTTGTTACGAAATTAATCTTTTTGGTTCAAAATTTATATTAAGGTTAAAAATGACTCTAATTGATTAAAAATTTAACTATTTCGTTGAAAATGAAATATTTTTATTTGGAATGTTAGGAATTTAAAGTTTTTAACTTTAATTTAATATAGTTACTAAATTAATTTAATTTAAAAGAATGTATTCCTCTATTTTCGTGTAAATGCAGCTGTTTAGTTATTTCTTCATTTTTTGTATAAAAAACTTCTTAAAGAATTTAACTATTTGGTTGAAAATTTAATTATTTTTCATAAAATGCAACTATATTATTCAGGAATCATCTTCTTAGTTTGACAATGCAACTGCTTTGTTAATAATACTTCTTTTTTAAAGAAAATTAATTTTTTTAGGTAGAAAATTCATATTGCAACTATTTGCTTAAAAATTCGTATATCTTTGAATATTAAAAATTAATTTTTCTATGTTCAAAAGTAAACTGTTTTCTGAAAAAATTGTTGAAAAATTTGTTTAGCTTGTCACTTCATGTGATAATCTATGACGAAAGAGGGAACGGTTCGACAGTGTTCAAAATAGCATTGTCGTGTTTTCTGAACGGCCTTCTACTGATTTTCTTGTAATGTTTTTTCGTAATGGGTTCTTCATTTATCGTCTGGCCGAGTATGCCATACCTAAATTACATATAATATTAGAATATTGTATTAGAAACATGAAAGGAAATTATTGGACGGCGCAGTAATGATATTATCCTTATTATAGTTACTATTCTCGCTCTCTGGTTTATTGTTCCAAAATTGTTCTTAACGACCCTCAGGTATGTAGAAAGTTCTATTATTGATTAGAAGTAGTTTCGTGAGCAAGCTCAAGAACCTCATCGATATGAACGCTTTCGCCTGTCGACATCGTCTATTTGCCGTCGATGCTAATTATAAAATTAACATCCCATTGTCTCTAGAACATATAGGTCTATTCGAGCCTATAATTTAGCTACTGTTCTAGCCAGACCTTTTCACTAATTGCTTTTGAGGTTTGATAATAGAATCTGACTTCGTAGACCCTATCATTACCAAACCGTAGTGTGAGGTTTCATTTTTATTGCAAGTCAAAAGCTAATAATCTGCAGAAATTCAATTATTTAATTTTCCCTTCATGAGATTTAATTCAAAGTGTGACGGTCTGAATAAAAAGGCACTTTAATTCAATTTGTCCTGACGCAGATTCGTAGACCTGATCAGATAGTTTATCAAATGAAATAGAAGTTGCAGCCATACACTCTAGTGCCCTTATCATATAAAAAGGGAGTGATATCTATCTATTCTTAGCCTACAAAAATGCTCTTTTTTAGAAGAAAGCGCTTACAAAGCTAAAATATTTTTCACCTATTCTTTCTAGCTTCACACCTCCCCTATTAGAGTAAATTTCTCCCGACATTCTTTGTATCATTTTGTTTATCTTATTGGCGGTACAAAAAAAATAATGCAGAGGCTATGAAAAAATTTTCCGAATTAATTCGCAAACTCCGCGTTTATAATGCAGCCTAAGAAAAAATAATGTTCGTTGCCTCTTCTTCCCAAGAATGAGATCTTCTAATACTCTTTACTTTACTCAGAACAGTTTCTATCTTATCTAAAGATTTTCTGGCCGATTTTAATTCATGGTCATTTAATTGCCCTTTCAAGGGTAGGAATTCATTGCTAACCAGATTTAAATCTGATTCCAAGAAAGGAATTCTATCATTTTTTCGGTATGAAAAATTTTACGTTTTTACTTTTGTTTTGCTTAATTTTACAATAGTGTCTTCGTTATGTATAATGCAATTATCTAGAGCTTTAATTAAAGTTACTTCTGTTATTCACTTTTTATAATTTGAATTTTCACAGTTAATTTGTATGAAATTCGCCTTGTTTGGAATCATAATAACACGCTGCTCGTTTTGTAAAATGTAAAATACAGTTTAATCAATAATAATTACATTTATCTGACATATTTTGTCGTTTTTAATTTAAACGCTCTTTTTATCAGTAACTAAGATCACTTTCTGACGTAGGTCTGTAAAAGGTTTTTTGGTCGTTGATCATTAAATAATTTTCATTTGAAATAACGGTAATAAAATTTTGCAATAAAACAGGTATTTCGGCAATTTCAATTAAGTATTGATAATTGTCCTCTACTAACTGAATGCCATGATTTTCATCGTTTACCTCTTTAAATTGTTTAAATCCCTCTATAAGTGTAGTTGGAGATCAAATTAGGGGATTTTTGTTTCTGTGTTTACCGTCATTTATTGCATCGATTAAGAACGATATGTCTTCACTTAATTCTGGTATAACAACGATCATGATTGTGATCTGATTAGCCATTACTATTTTTTCGATATTTTCATTAGTCTTGTTAGCTAACTTTTTATCATTATCAATAATGTTTTAATTTTTTGAAAACCAGGAATATACATCATATGCGGCCAAATTAAAAATAGTCCTAATTACTTTAGTTTTATTTTGTAGCTACATTTAATAATTTTTGTTTTGGGAATACAGTTGATCAAGTTCGTGGTTAATATAATCTAAATCACTTTCAAATAGTGTTCCGAAAAGATTCTTGGATATGCTTCCAATACAATTAATAGCTGCCCTTTTATTACGATTTCTTCTTAATAGCTGATGAGTAACAATCTTTGAATATTCAACCGTTTAATTCGGGATTTTCAGATTCCCAGTTCAAATTGTTCTAAACATTGATTACATCGTTCAAAGACGGATTTATACCAGAGATTAATTTGTTCGTATCTTTTGGCAATGCTGCGTGTCGACGAACGACATGAGTCGCTATGTAGTGTGATAGATTTTCGCTGTACAAAGGTCCTCGGTGAATAGAGTGGATCGATCGGCTGAAGTGAGAGTCACGTTAGTAGATGTGATCGAGAGAAATGGTAGAAGTATCCAAATGAAATTCATTCTGAAAAAAAACATAAAATGAACCGATGAAGCTAATTTTAGAAGGGCTTCAACCTACTAGCGTGTACAGTGTAATGCGGATTATTCTATAAAATTTAATAATCAGAGGAACGGACGCGTTTGCGTATGATGTAGGGTCCAAGCCATTCACTCTCTAATTTTATTCTTTTGCTATCATTATGCTGTAGTAGTAAATCTCCTGGTTGAAAAAGAAGATTACTGACAATTACTTTTGCATCTTGCTGACTTTTTAATCATTCCTGATGGGTTAACGACATGGTTGAGGTAAATTGGCTTTTCTTCCAAATGCCATTTCAAATGGCAGTAAACCTGTACTCTCATGAACTGCGGTATTAAATGTTAAGCATTCAAGTTTCAAGTTTCCGTCCCATTTCGTCTCGTTATCGGCCATTTATGTCTTTAATAAATCTTTAATTGTTCCATTAGTTCTCTCGAGGGCTCCATTGCTTTGTGGATGGAAAGCAATTATTTTGAAGTGCTTGATTCTAAAAAGGTTTTCAAATTTTTGAAACAATTCTAATACAAAGTTAGCGCCTTGGTCAGTTAATATATGCTTTGGAGAAGAAAATATGTAAATGTAATGATCTAGTAGATTTTTTAATATGTTTTCGCTCGTCGTTTCCCGTAGTGCTATACAAATTATGTATTTCGTGAGCACATCTTGAAAGGATAGAATATATTTGTTTCCGCTTGTTGTTATCGGTAATAAGCGCCAACTATATCCATCGCAATCTTCTCATTCGACTGCGTCGGTATTTCCGCAATGACTGCTTCAACTTTGGTGCAAATTTGGGTTAGCTTTTCGCGTTGGCATTTAACGAATTCGATTACGTCTTTCTCCATATTTTCCGATGATGGTTGTTCGCGTAGTCGCTGTATTGTTTTATTTGCTCCAAAGTGACTAGTTGCAAAGTTTCCGTGGGCCTTCCTCAACATGTTTTGTTCCTCTTCCTTCCCTCCATTTTGTATCTGTTCATTCGTACAGGAAGAATTTATGTTCTGTAAATTTTTTATTTAATAGAAAATTCAACATCTCACCAATGCACACATGTTCCGTAATTTTTATTAAGGGATCCTACATATGAAATTTAAGTATGCATTAGGTTTTATTTCTGTTAAAATCTTTAATTTTTATGTAGAGGAGTTTCACCCATTTTCCTTCGTCCTAGTCGGGTAACTGGATTCTTTGCAAAGACAAAATGTTTCGTTTGCTAATTTTAATCCAATTATTTTCGTTGGCGACAGGTTTCACTTTAATTTACTTGGCAGACGGTTTCTTTTCTAGTTTGTATAATCGTTTTGAATCTCCTTTTCATCCGTCGATTCATAATTTAGCAATCTTTCAGAAATTGGTTAATTATCTTCACCTGATGATGATGATGGTGATGTATCAATCTCGTCAACTTCTGAATAATCTACTTAGTTGATGTTGGCATTCTCTTCCGATTGCTCTGAGACATTTTTTGAATGGGGTGCATTCTCGAAACCGCGTCAGCTGCCGTGTTTTCCTTCCTTTTTTTTATACAAGACCTTGTGTGTGTATACTTTCATCTGAAATCACACGCTTACACACGAACTCACAGTGGTAATCATACACGTTCTGTTTTGCGGCTCCCAAACGGTAGGTATGGTGGGAGTAAATTTCAGGCTCGATCTGTCAGCTCTGCCCTATTGCGATAAAATTTCCCCCAGTTCAACATAACTTGTGTCGTTGATCAAAGTAAATGTGTCCTTGAAGTCAGGATATCCTAATACCGGTACAGAGCAAAGAGCATCATTCAACGTTTTAAAACTTGTTTCGCAAGATGGCGTCCAGTTAAATTGCTTATTTTTGTTTGTCAGTGCTGTTAAAGGTTCAGCTATCGCAGAGAAGTTTTTCATAAATTTTCGTTAATATCCAGCTAGTCCCAAGAAATACATAACTTCTTTTTGTTTCTCGGGTCTTTTGAAAGTTTAGAGAGCAGATAATTTATATGGGGTTGGTTTCAATCCGTTTTCCGTGATCACGTGTCCCAGATATTCTAGTTCCGGTCGAAGAATCTAAAACATGTCTGATTAAAGTTTAAGTCCAGTAGCCTGTAAACATTCAAATAAGATAACCAGATTTTGGTTGTATTATTCGAGTGTGCTACCAAAGAAAACAATGTCTTTTAGATAAGCAAAGCATATTTTTCCTATCAGTCCTCTTAATGCTGTGTCCATCATTCTTTGAAATGTGGCTGGAGCATTTTTGAGCCCGAAAGGCATGCAGTTATAGTGAAAATGTCCTTCAGTTATAGAAATTGCAGTATATTTTTTTTAGTTCCCTTTTATGGGAATTTGATGTAATCATGAGCTCAAATCAAAAGCTGAAAAGAATTTGGCTTTTCCAAGGTGGTCCCAAATTTCGTTGATTAGAGGAAGTGGGTAGTCATCTTGATCTGTTTTTTCATTTAACTTCCTAAAATCGATTACAAGGATCCATTTAGGTTTTCCCGACGCGTGACGTTTTTTCGGGACTAACAAAAGGGATGGATTAAATGGTGAGTACGAGGCCTTTATTATTCTTTTAATCAACACTTTATTTACCTGATTTGAGATTCCTTCTTTATTGTATTCCGGATGTTGCGTTTGACGTATGTTAATATTCGCTTCGTCTTTTAGAATGATTTTATGTGACGCAAGACTTGTTCAGGGTTGGGTATCTCCTTGAAGTGAAAAATTTTCGTGATAAGAGATGGCTATTTTTTTAATCTGTATTCTGTGTGCATCTTCGATCTTTTCTAACCTCAAATTTCCGTTCAATAATTTAAATCCAGTGTTTAATTCCTTCTGCGTAATGTAAGTTACACGCTCCTCTCGTTCTTCGGCAACATTGATAAACTTGTAATTTATCTCTATATCACTAAATCTCAAGTCTGTTTCGGTTTCGTTACTAACGGGAATCATAATTTGTGAGTCAACAATACGGTAAATAGAATTTGGAATGTAGGGTTTGTCTTCTATGAGAATGATCCCCCGATTTTTTTTCATGTGTATAATTTTTATTATGTTTTTGGGGATAAGGATACCGTCGTACTGAACTTATCGTCGAGCTGGAAATTGACAAGTTGAACTGATAAGAGTACGGAAATGGTGTTCCGATGATGCCTTCCTGGGGTATGGGAAAATTTTCTGATACAATTAAAAATATATGTTCTTTCCCTTAAAACTTAAACATGGTGACTTCCTTTGGCCGATGCTTATCATTTGCCATCGAAAACTCTTTGTTCACTGAAATTCTCTGGTAGTATTTGTTAATGTAATTTTCTTGTATTAGATTTATCGATGCGTTACTATCAACTAATAGCTTCACAGGTTTATTTGCTCCGTGTAATTGCCCTCTGATAGAATATTATCTTCCAGATATTGCTGATACTCTGTCCCCGATTCCATTTCCGTTTCTTTGATATCTTCCTTTTCCGTTTTTTTTTCGGAAGATAATTCACACGATTTGGAGGTCGAATTAACGAGGCTTTCGTAGGCAAAATTTTCTGTTTGGAGAAAAATTGATTTTTGGTATGTACAGGGATTTTTCTGACTGTCAAATAACTGGATTCTTTGCTGCAAATATATGCTGTGATTTGAAGGATTGTTTAATAAAGGGTATTTCTGTTTGATAAATTGGGAGTTTAAGATTTTGAAAGAACATTTTTCGACGTTTGTGCGAATTGGTATTTAGTGCTTAATCGTGTTTTTGGATTGGTGAATTTTACTTCTTTCCGTTAAACAGAGTTAGGAGACTTTTTAAGGGACTTTTTGACTGAACATCATACAAAAGTTCGTGCATTCTTTGGTTCAATAGTGCATTGAAATTCTGCGCACTTTTCCCAGCTCCATGGATATGTCGCGCCGCGTTATCTAATCTCTATATCGTTCGGTACAATGAAATACTCACGTACGCGTATAGTCCGTGGCAAAGTCAACCCTCTAGCCAGTCACTATTTTCTCATTTAAATTCACTATTTGAAACGAAATTCCTATAACTTTGGTGAAATATTATAAATAAATCGATGAACGTTTTTTAACGAAAGGTCTAGTCTCACGTAGTCGACTAGCCTTCCGAGGTTCTGGAGAGTCGTTACGGAAACCTCCTTTTTCTTTGAATTTTTTCCTCTTTTTTTATTCACTTGAGATTTCCAGTGAAGGTTGTTGGTAGCTACTTCAGTGGATACAAAAAATTTTTAACTGTCAGGGAGGACGCATTGTAGAAAGTAAACTTTCCGTTGAAATATTCGAGCTTCTTCCCCTTAGCGACAGAGTGCGCTAGTCTCCAGTGTACGGTCACCTTCCAATTTCTTTAATACTCGATAATGTGTTACGTGGGGTAGTTTACCACACACCAGAGTGCGTGATCTGTTCGAATCCGAGTTCTGCGAATATCTTGATTTAATAAGTGAAAAATACCTATTTCTGTAGAAATTATTAATAAACATGTATAGTTCATTTGTAATATATAGTAAAAGGGAAAGTTATTCAGTTGGAAGAGAAAAAAGTTATATTTTTATTACTGATCACTTTTTCTTGCGTAGTTCTGAATTTTACAAACATAACATTATTGTTTACTGAAACAAATCAAAGTACGTGTTTTGATAAGATTCTCTATTTTTTACTAAGTATTATAACTTTTAACTAATAAAGATAAATTTTCAAACAAAAAGATGAGATTTCATGCAAGAAGCTTAAGTTTCTACCAGAAAGACAATTCTCAACAAAATAAATCAATTTTCAACTAAACATTTGAAATTCCAACCAAAAAGGGTAAATTTCTTTAGCAAAAGAAAACAAATTTTCAACAGAATTGTTACATTTGCAACTAAAAAAAAATATCAACAAAAAATGGAATAGTTAAATTTTCTGTTTAAAAAATTAATGTACAACCAAAAAAAAAGCAAAATTTGTAAGATGATAGTGGAATTTTTAACCTTAAAGATGAATTTTCAACTGAAGTAATGAATCTGTAACCAAAAATTGCTATTTAATTTCGAGCCAAAAAAATATATGAATTTTCATCAAAAAATTAAATAGTTGATATTCCGATAAAACAAGAATTTATATATTTTACAATTGAATAAATAGCAGTTTAATGTAAACAAATTAGAAAAACCTTAAACGGAATACTTAATTTTTAAGTTCCAAAATTATTTTTAACAATAAAAAAGTTATATTATAAATTGAGAAGTTAAATTTTCATCCAAAAATATTAATTTGCAATTAAAAATAAAATTTGTTATCAACAATAAAGTAGATCAATTCTCATTTATGAAAATGATTTTGAATCAATAAAAGGAACTTGGAACAAAATACTTGAATTTTCAACCAAAAAGAATAAATTTTTGAACCAAAAAAGAAGAACTTTCAAACAAGAGGATTATTTTTCTAGAAAAAACTCGAGTTTTCAGCTAAAAAATTAATTTTCAATTTAAAAAAAAACATGTTGAACAAAGTAGGAACAATTTTAACCAACGAAATAAAATATTAACCAAAATAAATAAATTTGCAATGAAGAAGAACATTTTCCAAAAAAAAAAAACAATTTTCAAACGCATATTTGAATTTTCATGACTAGAAAAACAAAGGTTGAAACAATTAGTTAAATTTTCAACCTAGAAATGATTTTTTAACAAAAAATATTACTTTTCAACCAAAAGAGACGAATTTTCAATAAAATACATAAATGTTCATCCAAGTGGTCCATTTAAACGAAAGAAACTAATTTCTATCCTAATAGTTTATTTTAAACAAAAGAGTTGTATCTTCAATAAACAACGTAAAATGTAATAGTTTGTATTCCAACAAAATTTTTTAAAAATTAAAAGTGTTTGAATTTAACCAAAAAGGATAGATTGTCAACAAATGATGTAATTTTTCAACTAAAAAAGATCAATTTTTGATACCAAAAAAACATATATAAATAAAAGACAAATTTTCAACCAAAGAGAAACAACTTCAAGTGATAAAATTTTAATTAAAATGGCTAAATTAAAAAAGAAAATGATTTCTTTATAAATCAGTTTTTTTAAGGATTTAATATATGATTTTATTCATTTTTCATTATAAAAATAGAAAACTTTTTAAAATATTTGCTTTAAATCGTTCCTTTTCAGCAAACAATGATGTTTTCTGAAATTCAGAGCTTTGCAAGAAAGAAAAATTTACATTACTTAAAATGTTAAATTTTTTCTCTTTAAACTCAATGTTTTGTGAAATTCTGAACTATGCAAGAAAAACTGCCCCTACTTGAAACAATAAATTTGTTATTTTTATACTGAATGAATATAACTTTAACTGTATTTTACCAAGAACTTTTTGTGTTGAAAGTCAAATGCAATCAGATCAATGGTATTTTTTGCTTGTGATTGGGATTAATTTAATTTAATAAATTCGTTTCAATTTAAGTTATCAAATTACATTGCTGACGTAAAATGCGATAATAGTTTATTGATATTTTGAGGTTAGAAGCGTTTAAAATTTTGAAAAATCTTTTTAAAAAATTATATTTTTCATGGCCAATTGAAAAAACTTAAGATTAAAAAATCTTTACGAAAATTCCAGATTTTTCTTAATTTTTTTGTTATAACTTTGTCCTTTTTGGTAAAAAGATAATTCTCTTGGTCAAGAAAAATGGAAATCTGTTTCAGAATAAATTAGAATCGTTTAAAATAGGTATTCTATAAATTTTTGTATCAAGAAAAATCTTGAATTTTTTAGTTTTTCGAGTCGTACAATTTCGTAATTTGTCGTAAAAATATAATTTTGTATAGATTTTTGTGAAAATACCACTTGTATATATGGATGTGAGGAAGAAGAATACAATCTTACAGCTTTTAAATGATATCACTTGAATTTTTTAATTTACTTTACTTTTATTAATTTTAATTATTAATTTTTTACTTTTTAAATTTTTTTTATATATATCAGGTCTTAAAATGACGTTCCAAGCAAGAGTAATCTGTCCCCTATCATCGGGGTTTTTATTTATTCCCAGCTGATTCCTACCGCGTAAGGGTTATTTTGAGTCCATTTTTTCATAGTTGTAGCCCTTTTCACAACTTTTAATGTTAAAATATGCAAATTTTCGTTTCCAAATTTGATATAATGGATTTTTTGTTCCTATTTGGCGGAGAAATAACTCGTAAAATAGACACTTGCATTTGGAACGAAATAATTGATTTTGTACAGAGAAAAAGACGAACCCAAAGTAAGAATTTTTCCACAAAATAGGGAAATTTTCAACAAATCATTTGAATTTTTAACTAAATATTTTCATTTTTAGGTAAAAAAAAGAATTGCTACCAAAAAAGAGCAAAAAAATTTTGAACTAAAATTATGAATCAACCAAAAAACTAAGCTTTTAAGGAAGATAGTTCAAATTTTAAACAGCGTAATTAATTTTCAAACTAAAAACATGAATTTTCGACAATAAATGTAATAGATGATATTTAAACAAATATTGTGACTAGAAATAAAAAAAACAACTAAAAAATTAAGTTACTATCAAGAAATATTACAATTTAACCAGAAGGTTGCAATTTCTTGTACGAAAGGTGAAATTTCTACAGTAAGAGCTCACATTTTAAACCAAAAAAAATAAATGTTCAAGAAAATAGTTGAATTTTTAATTTAAAAAAAAACTTTAGTGAAGAAAAATAAATTTCAATAAATTTGTTGAATTAAAAAAAAAAAATTTAATTTTGCACGAAATAATAAAATTTTTAATGTAAAATACTATTAATACTATCTTTGGTCTCTGAAGTGAGTCGCAGGTGTATCTGTAGATGAATTAATTTCGACACTAAAACGACCTGAATTATTTGATTAGAACGTCTACCCTGTTTAAGTAATCAATTAGGTGTTATTTGAAAAGATATAACGGAATTCGATAGATTTTAAAGAACTCTAAAGGTTTTAAGTTAATTTTTAAAAATCCAACGCATTTTAAGAGATTTTGTTCCGAAATGCATTTTCAACTAGTTTTTTCTTAAAATTATAAACGTCCAGGAAAGTGAACGGCACGTGCGTTTAGTGTTATTTTAAGCCAAAATATTTAATTATATTTCTAAGTATCACGATTTAATTACTATTAATTAAGGAATTTTCAGAAGAGGAAATATTCTTGATAAACTGAAATAAAATTTGCATTGAATCAAGTAGGCTAATTTACTTGTCTAATTTTACTTGAAAGAAGCAAGTATTTTCTTTTTACAAGGGACCGATTTTCTTGAATCAAGAAAATAATAGAATCAGGACAACTATTTGAATCAAGAATATATTTACTCTAAGAAAAAAACTATCGAGTTAATTTCTTTCATTATACTTATTTGCGTGAAGTTTAATAAAATATTGAATTTAAAATATAATAATCTTATAACTAACTAAAACTCTAACAAAATCCGCGACAACATTCTTCGCACACAAATTATGAAAATTAATATATTAGTCTAAATTAATTTACTTCTTACTGCAAAAGTACCTTATTAAGTTGACATAGTATGCAGTTGGTTCTCTTCACCGCTAACAATTATTTAGAAATTCAATAATATTGATAAAATTCAAAACATTGGTGCACATGATCAATTTTATTTATGCAAATATAGATAGGAATTTGAAACTTTCATAAACTACAAACTTTACGCTGACACACAAATCAAATCACTTATAAAACTATTTAAAAAATTATAAGTTTATTGCGTCGGTAAGTTTTTGTTGGTAAGAATTTAAGATTTTAAAATAGATTTTAAAAAACTGTTTTTAATTTTGAAATAATTATGCAAGACTCAAAAGTAATTTCATTTCTAACATTATTAAAAGGTTATAAATGTACTGCGTCTATAAATTTTGTCGCTGATTATTTGTTTGTATTAATCTACTTAAAATTAAACCATTTCGAATTTTTTTAACAGTGAAACATTTTTGTAAGTAATAAAAAATAAACATATGACAGCATGAAACAAAGTTATAAGCTTTAAAAAATGCTTAAAAATACAATTATTACATTTTCTTGATAATTTTAAAAAATGTTATGCGTTTATAAAGCAAAATATTTAAGGAAAAAGAATTCAATAACATTTTCAAAAAATTGATTAAGAATGCATTTCATTTTATGAAAGTATAATTAAAAAATTGACAATTAAAATTTTTTCAAATAAAATAATTGAGAATGCAAGGAGGAAGCAAATAAATATTTTTCATCCGACCAACGTAAGACCCTATCACTTTTAACCTGCAAGTTCTTGCACCAAACGTTTCTTCACAGAATTCTTGTTTCTTCTGATTTCAAAGTATTTTATACTTAAAATAAAAATAAAATATCGAGCACTTTTTTAAATGGGTAATATTTAAACTATCGATTAATTTTCTTTACATATTTTACATTATTTTTTTTTGTTTTGTTTGAAATTGTTATTTTAAATTAAAAACGGAATTAAAAAGTACTATAAAAGAATTAAATAAATCGAAAACTGTGCGTTTTACGGAGGTTTTTAAAAATCAGAAAATATTTATTTGTCACTGAGGTTATTAAAGCGTTTTTTAACTCAAAAGTTATAAATTTTTTATAAGCTTTAGCTCGTCTTTAAGTGGATTACATTTTTAAAGAAAAAAGTATTGAGCCCTTTGTAAAATAAGTGAAGTTCAATTCTTTTTTGCATATTTTAAATTGTTGTTTTAGGAAAGCAATTACACATTCGAATCTTAGTAAACAATGTATGATAAAAGAATTCGATAAATTGAAAACTTTGCGGTTTATGAAAATTTTCGTATAGCAGAACATTATTTTTTGTCATTGATGTTATTAGAGAATTTTTGTATATGCAACTTTTCTTTATTATTCATTACCTTTGTGTCGTTTTCAAGCGTTTTAAATATTTAGAAACAACAAGTGTTAAGTCCCTTGTTAAATAAGTGAGACTTACTTTGGTTTCTCACATATTTTATATTATTGTTTAAGAAATTTTATTTTTCATTAAAAATTGAGTAAGAGAGTTATTACTTTTAGATATTTTTTAACATTTTTAAATACGTTAAGAAAACAAAAGTATAGAGCCTATTTTGAAATGATTAAAATTAAATTCTAAAATTTTTATAAATAAAAAATGGTACATTAAAGTCTCTCGAAAATTTTCAAGCATCATCAGAAAGATGTTTTCTTAAAAGAAACATTGAGTTCCACAACGCTTAGTTTGAAGATGGTTGAGGCTCACCATACGACTTCGTACGATACTGCCTTCAAATTCTTACTCGAGATTTTGTCACCGAGATCCAAGTGCTTCGATAGCGAAGTCGGTAGAGAGCGCGGTTAGGACACTAGTTTAGGTAGTTTAGGTGGTCGGGTTCTCGAATTCTCGTGGAATGCAATTTTTTAAAGCAATTAAGCATACCATTATATTTGTAAGTAACCGTGTGCGAGAATTACGTGTTTTAATTATTTAAAAAATGAAGATTATATCTTTTTTTTCGTTGAGAAATAGTGCTCAGTTGCGGCTAATTCTATTGATCCAATACTTTATATTCTTAGATTGAGAAAATATATTCTTGAAGTGTATCAGAAATGATTTCTTGGAAGTGAACTATGTTCTGCATTTGAATACATCTCTATATGAAGTAACACAATTAAGTTTTAGAATAATAAAATGCGATATTCTATCTAAGAATACATTTTCTCAGACTAAGAAAATGTACACTTGTTCCAAGTATACAGTAGCAAGTATTTATTTATTTGGAACAAACTCATATTCTATCGTCCCCATTCGTACCTGCGATTGACTTGAATCAAGTAACATTTGCTTGATCCAAGAACAATTTTTTTTAGTGTATGACGGGAACGACTTAAAATATATAAAATTGGTTTCACAGAAATAACTAAGAATAAAATTTGTTGCAGGAAATTTTTTAGAGCGATAAAGTGTTGTTTAGCCAACTTCGCGTCTTTCAAAAAACATGTGTTTGTCATGGAAAAACAAAAGAAAGTTTAACCGATATTTGTGTAAAGTTTATTCTATGAAGTTAATTTTTGTTGCATAGAATCTTTCGTCAGAAATCGATGTAAAGTTTATCTTCTGTTTTTTCTGTGTTATTTACCATTTTTTACGTTTTTTGGTCTTTTTTATTTTGCCATCAATGTATTCTGAACGACTTAAGTATTCTGGAATTCGAACGATTGAAATGAGCCACGGACGAGCTGTGCTTTGATGGTGGTGGGGGGAGGGGTAATTTTCGGGAGCCAAGTGCTAATAATTCTTGTAAAAAATTAATACTTCAATAATATAGAATATATAAGAACATTAAAACATTCGTCCGTATATCTGCATCACAATACATGTATTGTAAAATTACAATACAGGTGTTGTAAAATTATATTACATGTATTGTGAAATTACATTGCGTTTTGGTAATAAACTTCCATTACATTTATCGTGAAATCACAATATAAATTTTTAATAGTGTAGATGTAATATTTTTGTTTGTTTGTAATTTTTTAATTTTGGATCAATTTTCTTTTAGAATCCCTCTTTCAAAATAAAGAAGTAATTTGAAATTGAACCATGAATCTTGCGGCAAAATTAATTCTACAAATCAAACCAAAAATTAAACCGCAAAAATTGTTCTAAAATATTTCAGATTCTTTTTCGATATATTTTAAAATCTTACAAACTTAAAATTAACCTTTTAAAGTAAAATCGGAATAATTAAAAAAATTTCTAAAATCTTATTGTCTGTGTGGTAGCAAAATATAAAAAATTACATTTTAAATAGTTACTATCAAATTATACAAATTTACAAAATTTCACCTTCAAAAATCTTTATTCTATTACATCACAGTCGTCGAAACCTGTAAAATTATTTATATCGTCAGACAATTATTCTTTAAAAGACATAATTTAATAATTTTAAATGAAAATGAACATTCATTGATCATTCTTTTCTGTAGCATCGATTATAATACTTATAATCAATAATTCAAAATCAAAATGCCATGATAGGCGAGCGTACATCAATGTAATATGGATCATTTTTTTATAATCTAAAGTAAAAAGACGTTATTTTTTATTATATTAAATAATGCCAGTCTTAACAATATTTTGATCATCTGATGCTTTGTAAAATTGAATATAATCAGCTTTGACCTGCTCCCAATTACTTTTTTATCCCGATTTACAATCAAAACAAACCCACTTCGCCATTTTTATTCAAAACTTCAACACTGCAGATATTTGATCTAAAAGCAGTTTTTTTCAGTTTCTTTAACTTAGAAAATGAAACATGTCGCAAACTTCACTAAAAAAACTCAAGAATTATTTAACACTATCAGTAAACTACTTTTACATGAATGCACATAACTCACAAGAAGATTACATGTGCTTTTGTAGGTTATGTTAGAGATTTTGACAGCATTTTTCATAAAAAATATCAATTGTTTTCGAACTTTAAGTTTCTAATGCATTTTAAAAGTTGCTACGAAAATACCAACTTCTTTTTTTGCTTTCAGATGAAAAACATATTTCCATAAATTTGAATTTTTTATTCTGTTTCTGAAGGAAGTCTATATTGCGAGAAAACCTTAGATTTAATATAAACATATATAAAATAACCTTTTGCCTCACTTTTGAGTAAATTATTGTACTCCGATATCGCACAAAATAATGAGCATACTTTCAGCTGATCCATATAATATGGCGCTGCTTCGCAGCGGCGGACACACGAAGCTTTTAATTCACAATACGTGTATTGTGATTTTACTTCACAATACCAAAAATGTAATTTCACATTAAATTTTGTATTTTGCTGTATTGTAAAATCACAAACATTTTTAACCCTGTGGTTCTAGTCATTTGTATTTTGTAATAAAAAATTTTCCATCGGGGGTAGTTATCATGTCACTGACATGATAATGAGGAAGAAATATTTCAGAAAATAACAAAATCCCGAATTTACTTGATATAGGTAGGACGGATTATATTTAATAACCCAATTTCTAACATTTTTCCTGGAACTCCTTTTATTAGTAAGAAGATAAAATCATATCTCCGTATTACAGGTGGCTGAAACATTCATATTCATGCCATTTTCTACTGAAGCACCCTTAAACCTTATTATTTTCTCTCTAGCACACAAAGTTCTATCTCAGTACATTATATACTTTTATCGTTTTATGTATCAAAGTTTATGAAAGTCGCGGATTATAGGGCAGTTTTTCATATAAAATTTCAAGAGATAGTCACATCTTTTCATCATTCCTAAGAACTCACATATCTGAAATGTAAATCCTTCAAATGGGTTTGTCGACCTTCAACACACGAGCACTCTTACTTATTCCTAATCCCGAGACACGCAAACATTTGGGTATTTGAAGTCTGGAGCAGTGTTCCAAATTTTGGGAACTTTTTGAACTGCGCTTGCGTCGCACCGATACGCCCGGATTGGTGACTGTTGGCGCGCTGATTTTGAATGGTATAAAAATTCCAAATTAATCGTATTTATGATAAATAATGATTGGGAAATGTATATAAAGAAATTTATTAATCCTAAAATAAGATTTTGGTGTGACCGAGAAGAAATAATTCGATTTTAATTAAAAAGATGTTATGAATTCTGAGTTCAGACAAAAAAATTGTATTTATCACAATGATTAATATCGAATTTTTTCAATTTTCTAAATCAAATTTGTTTATATTCCCAACAATTTGAGTTGAAATAAAATCACTAAATTTACAAAAAATAAATCAATAATACTGTTTTTTCTGAAGTAAGAATCAATCACTTTTTCGCAATAAAATCAATTTATTTTTTCGTCTGTCACTCCAAGATTTTACTTTAGGATAAAAAAAATTAGTTTTTATGCATTTCCTAATCATTAATTATCCTAATTATTCAATTATAATATTTGAATAATTTAAAATACGCAAACTAACTTCAACGTATCGGGTAGCCAGCGCGACGCAAGCGCAGTTTAAAAAGTTCTAAAAATTAGGAGCACTGGTCTGGAGGAGCCCTCAGCTCTACTGTTAGTCATAGCGTAATTTTGTCAAGCGACGTTTATTGGCTACCCCGGCCTTGTATTGATGTGCGCGTTATAAGCATGTGTGCGTACTTGCATTGCGCAAGAGCTTCCCGTTCTTCGAGCCTCTTTTTAATTGATCAGCCACTGACGCGGACGAGACCGTAAGGGAACAGCGATGGGAGGTTAAGTAACTTCGACACTTGGAATATCCGAGCGTAGTGGCCTTGGAATAAATGAGAGTTATCACAAAAATAGAAAACCTCATGTGAATACCTATGACAGATTTCAATACTAAGTAAAAGAAAGAACGACAGAAAGTCCGGTGCTGTTTAGGAAATTTAAATAAACTAGAAAAAATGTAAGCTATTAAAGTGTGCCAAGACAGTTTGGGAAAATATAAAGGATTCTAAATCAAATATAAAAGTCGTAATGCGAAACAGAGACTAGACTTTTAGTTTTTCCTTAAAGATAAATTTATTCTTTAATAATAGTACTAGTTGTAATAGTTGATATGTCTACTATAAAAGATTTAAATTTTAAATAAAAAAGGGTTGAATTCATAAAAAAATGGAATTTTTAATAAAATAGTTGAATTCTCAACCAAATCGGATTAGTTTTCAAACGAACATTTGAATTTCTAAACAAAAAGGATTAAATTTCTAACAAGAGATGAATTTTTAAACAAAAAAGGTCAATTTTCAACAAATAAGTTGAACTTTTAACTCAAAAGTATTGCTCAGTTAAGAAAAGAGTTCAGCCAAATTATAATTTGAGGGGGGAAATAATTTCTAATACAAAATAAAAATTTCAGATGATAGTTTATTTTTAAACTAATTTGTTTTTAAAATAATTAGGTATATAAAAAATTTTTACAATTATTAAGAAAATTCGAAATTATTTTATAGATTTCAGATAGAAAAAAGTATGATCTGTCTATTTTACAGAATCTTTAAGAATCCCAGAAAAAAAGTCAGTCAGTTTAAAATATATTTAGAACGTTTAGAAATTTGAAAAAAAAAAAAATAAAGGAAATGTCTAATAAATTTTCGAAAATCTTTTAAAGTTTTAAAATATTTGTAATCCCTTTAAATTTTCAAAATTAAAAATTTCACTATTAAAAAAATGCCTTGAAATCTTACAAACTTTTTTTTTTAATTTTGAAAAGCTTTTTGCAATTTTTTGGTATCTTTTCAAATGTTCCTTGCAAAATAATTTTTCAAAATAAAAAGTCACTTAAGATTTCCCCAAAATTATTACGATTTTTTTTTTATTTTCGTAAAACCTTTCAAAATTCTTAACAAATCTTCCTTTTTTCATTCAATTAAAGATTATTACTTTAGTTATTATTATTTTCACACGAAATGAAAAGAAAATATATAAAAATGTTAAGATAAGGATATATAAATATTCGAATAAAAAGAAATAGTAAAATAAAATGATATAAAAATAGAATATAAATAAAAGACATTATATACTATTATTAATATAAATTGCCGATAACAAAAATCGAGCCAGATGTTTTTTGTTTGTTAAAGTCTCATCATTTTAGTTAAATATTCGTCTCTTGGGGGGGGGGGGGGGGTGAAAATTTGTGCATAGTCCTTTTTAAATTGAAGAAAAATCCATCGACAACTGCAATTTAGTAATTGTGAATTCTCTTTCGTTAAGGCTCCTTTGGATTTAAGGAACACATTTTCATAACGTATCTCGTGCTTTGCGCTCCATTCAAATGTTTTTCCAAATTTACAAATTTCTGTATTATGTTGAACTCATATTTTTTAGATACAAATTTGATTTTATTTTTCGTATTACTTTACTATTTGTTCCTTAATTAACATTGATCCTTATTCTTAAATTTTTGTACTCAAATTTGTCATAACTTTCTGAATAATCAATATTTTCTGATGTTCTTGGTCTGAATTTCACGCTTTTTTTTACAATACATATTGCACTAAATATTAAAAAAAGATTTTTTTAATAACTACTTCAGTACAAGAACTTAATGTTGAAACTGTTTTTCTGATGTTCTAACTGTTGTTCTTGCAGTGATAGGCAATTTTTTAAAAATTATGTTTATAAGCTTTTTCGATGCTGTGGAAAAATAGAATCAAAATGAGCCGAAGAACATTAAAGAATATTGATTATTTAAGAAGTTATTAAAAATTCAAGAAAACATTGCAATGTACACTATTTTTGTAATACATACTCAAAAAATGAACTAATTGGTTTCATTGTGCGCTCATTTTATACATGATTCTGAGAGTATTCAATAATTCAATAAGAAATTTTTTCAGCTCTGACATAATTAAAAATAAGAGAGCTTAATCAATCATAAAAAAGAGGTGATCCTAAACTTTTGACCACTTGTGTAGAACTAATACGTTCCCATTAGGATGATAATGGAATAATTTTTGTAGTAGAAAATTCATTTTCAAATGATTTATTTAATTTAAAAATTCATGTATTTGATTGAAAATAATTTTTTGTTATCCTTATTAGGTTCGTGAAACTAAATCGTTAAAAATCATTCATTTTAATATTATACTTTACCCTTTTTAAAAACTAAAGTACAAACGTAATAATTTTAAAATCAATTTCAAATTGTCAAATTGACAGTTGGACAATTTTAATGAATGAATTTGCAGATCTCTATAAATAATCTTTTACGATCGTGTAAATATTAATATTTTTTATAATCCATCTCCTTTTTCTCGTGAAAAGGAGAAAAGTTAAGAGAATTAACAAAATTATAGTGGGGGAAGGGCGTGATCACCGGACGCTTCCTAATTATCATTTTTTTTTTTTTGTAATTACAGTTGGACGAATTCATCTGAAGCCCTTTTGTAGCAACGAAAATTTAACCGAAAGATCAATGCTGACATACAGAGCAGTTTTGGCTTTCCTTCAATATCTCACACCCCTGACTATCATCTCTTGCGTTTACGCACGAATGGCTCTGAGATTATGGGGAAGTCGAGCCCCTGGGAACGCCCAAGACTCAAGGGACGCTAATTTAATGAAGAATAAGAAAAAGGTGAGCCACTCCTAATATCCGTTTTACGTCAAATCCCCGCCAAATCCTAATTAATTAAGAAAAATTAGACATAAGGCGCCGATGCCTAAAAAAAGTTTTTTATTCCACACTCGACCGAAATGGCCACCTTTTTTCCTTGAGTGGCGAAAGTAAAATTAGCAGGGCGAAAGTGTAATTAGCAGGGCGAATTAGCGGGGCGAAAGTAAAACCTGTGGGGCGAAAGTGAAATTTGCGGAGCGAAAGTAAAAATTACTTGATTGAAATTCGAGACGCGAACAAAGCTATAGAAAAATGCGTCGAACCCGCTTTTCAGGACCAAAAGGTGGCCACGGTCGAGAGTCAATTAAAATAATATATGAAACACGGGACAAAAGTTTCATAATGTACTATATTATCCTGAAAAGACGGTAATTAAGTCGTTTAAATCTCGCCTACTATACTTTTCCTACCTTGCTCACATTATTTTACTTCCGTACCCTTCCATAAGTCCCCTCCTCTAACTTTTCCTATTTCCCCTCTTCTCCCATCAATCGCTTCCTATTATTTCCCCTACCTCTCCTCCCTTTCTGAGTATCCTGACTTTTCTTTCCTACTTTCTCTTGCCTACTTACCCCTCAATTTCATATACCACTCTCCTCAATTCCTCACCCTTTCCGCTCCTTTCCCTACTAACAATTTCCTCAATTTACGTCCTTTCCCCGCTTTTCTAAACCGTTTCTACCCCTAATTTACCAATCCTTACTTTCCTTCCTTGCAATACTTCCCCTCATTACCCGACCCTGGATTTCTTCTACTCTAATACACTTTTGAATTTAAGTCATTTGACACACTCAAATACATATAGTACCGACCTCACTTTTTCAGTTTACTTACATTTCTTTGAACTTAAGAACTTTTTTTATGAATAAAATATCGGACTGAAACTTTGGAAATGTATCACAAGACTATAAACTACGTTTATTTGCTTTGTTAGAGTAGGATTTTCGCTAAAAATTATTTTCAAAAAAATTAAAAGTGTGACCATTTTGTGACACATTACACTTTTTACCTTGACATTTTTTGAACCTAAGAACTTTTTTTATACATAAAATATCGGCCTCAAACTTCGATAAATGCAAGAGCCAACAATAAATTACGTTTATGTACGTTTTTTCACATCTCGCAGATATTTTAAATATAAAAAAGCTCTTAGGTTCACAAAATTTCAATTTAATGTCTTCTGATAGATTTGCTGAAGTTTCAATCCGATATTTCATTTACAAAAAAAATCTTAAATTAAAAAAAAAAATTTAGTGAACTAGTTACTATCGATCACTGTAAATTAGGGTGGCCCAAAAATGCATTGCAAAATTTTTGTCATTCTAGGGGACAAGAAAACCTTTCAAAAGTTAAAATTTCTGAAGAAAGAGGGTCCGCAATTTTTTTTTCCAAATTCGAATATTAACATGCACATGTTAATATTCAAATTTTCGCACTTCTAAATCCCATTTAATCAACATGGGGAAATTTTTAATTTTCGAAATATTGATTCCTTTGGGGATTAAAAAAGAGTGTCTACGAAATAAAACCGTACTAATAACTTTTATTTCCAACCCACCCTCGCCCTTTTTTTAAACAATTTTAAATTGTTCAAACAAATATAAAATCTTCAAAAAGTTACTGTTTGAAGTAGTGAATTTTTGTAAAAAAAATTATGTGATTATTTAAACCATTATTAATTGTTATTTTTAAAATTTCTTAAAATTGAGCCAGAGATGCCAACTCTCCTTTCACATTCGTATCCTATGCTACTTTTTTTTGAATAATTACATAATTTTTATACATTTCTTCTAATGTTCAACAAATTTCTATTTGTTTAAACAATTTGGATTTTCTCAAGCAGTTATTTTTTGATAATGAAACAAATGCAATAAAATAGAACAAATGCAATTGATTTCGATTTTAAAAATATTTTTGGAAAGGTAACTATTTTAATAAATTATATTTGATAAAACAATTAAAAAGCGGTTAATGTTAGCTTTCTATACACCAGACTGTCAGAAACATAATCTTATATGTTCTATTTCATTTCATTTTTTTAGTTATTTGAAAAAGCTGCTTGAACAAATAGAGATTGTTTATAGGATACTAATTTGAAAAGGAAGTTGATTGTGGAATGACATCTGCACTGATCGATAATAACTAGTTCTGATGATAATGCAGATTCCTTTAAATTACTCATATGATAAATATAAAACCTAGCTCAAAACAGCGTATATTTTTGAAAAAAAAAAGATTTTCCTCTCGATCTCTCTTAATAGCTTCATGGGAAAAACACCCGACCAGAAATCGAAAGTTCCATTATTAGATTCCCAGTAGAGCGAAGAGAGTAGATCTTTTTTCAGAAAAATATTTGATTAAAAAATTTTTCATATTATTTTCCATCTCGTCTGAAATTACTAAAATGAATGAAATTAACTTTGATTAAATTGATAAATATTCCATAACGGATTCACGATAAATTAATAAGACTTCAAAACAATTCAAGTCAAATTCAAAGGAATTAAAAGGAATTGCAAAAAGTATATTAATTTCAGCAATTTTTGTAAAATTGGAATGAATTTAGAGCAGTGCAAGGGAAATGAGATGAATTCGATGGAATTCATAAAAATTCGTTGTCTATTTAATAAAAAAATTAAGTGAATTGAGAATAATTCAAAAATATATGATAAATGCATTACATGTAGTGAATTCAGAATTTGATTAAAAAAATGGTGGGCAAATGAAAAAAATTTAATAAAGTACCTGAGAATTCAAGATTAGTTTGAAAGACTTCAAGATGAATTAACCAAAATCTAAAAAAAAACCAAAAAAATGCACTGAATTGAATAGAATACACTAGATTATGAAGGCTTCAAGTGATTAAAGGAAATTGGAGAGAATTCCAAAGAATTGGAAATAATTTTAAAGATTTTATCATAAATCAATAAGAATTCATGTAAATCAACAATGTTTATTTTCTACCAAAATAGAAGCTATTCTACCTAGATTTTCGTATAAAATTTATATTTAACAAACAAATTTCTAAAAAATCAAAATAAAACGAATTTCCAACAAAATATTTAATTCTTTTTAATAAATAGTTTAGTTTTTAATGAAATAGTTTGATTTTTAATCAAGTTGTTTAATTTTCAAACGAATAGTTTAATTTTTAACCAAGTAGTTTAATTTTCAAACTAATAGTTTAATTTTTCACTAAAAATATGAATTTTCAACTAAAATGATAAATCCAACCAAAATAGGTAATTTTTTACGCAGTAGTTTAACTCTAAAACAAATACTCGATTAAAAAAAAAAGAATTGGGAAAAAAAAGGTAAATCCTCAACCAAAATGGTTCATTTTCACAAAACAAAATAAATTTTTAACAAAATTGATCAATTGTCTTTCTCTTAGTTGAATTTAAAGCTATAAAACAAATTTTCTACCAAAAACAAAATAGCTACATTTTCATACAAAAAATTCATTTTTACAACAAAAAATCTAAGAAAATAGTTAGATTTTCTAAATGTTTAAATTTCACGAAGCAAGATAAATTGTTAACAATATAGATAAATTGTCTTTCTCTTAGTTAAATTTAATGCTATAAAACAAATTTTCTACCGAAAATAAAATAGCTACATTTTCACATAAAAAATTCATTTTTTCAACAACAAAAAATCTAAGAAAATAGTTCGATTTTTTAATTAATTGGATTAATTTTTAGCTAAATAATTTTATTTACTACACAAGTGGTTTTATTTTTAACCAAATTTCGAATTTTCAACAAAAAAGTTAATTTACGATAAAATAGTTGAATTCTGAGCGAAAATTACTAATCTTTAACCAAAAAAAGAAGATTTTTCACAAAGAAGTTCAACTTTAAACGAAGTAAATAATTTTGCAACTAAAAAAATTAATTCTGAACGAAACGTTTAATAATTATTATTAACAATTTTTACAAAGTGATTTAACTATAAACCAATTAGTTGAGTTGAAAAATAATGAATATTCAACGAAACATGCTTAATGGAAAAGCACTTGACCCGCAACCGGAAGTTCTATGCTATGTTTCCCAGTGGAGCGAAGAGAGTAGATATTTTTTTTATACAAAAATTTACTTAACCAAATTTTTTAAATTTATTTTCCACCTAATCTGTCATGACGAAAATCAATTTTTATGAAATTTATAAGGATTCCATAACGACTTCAGGATAAATTAATAAGACTTCAAAACCATTCAAGTTTAATTCAAAGGAATTAAAATAAATTGGGAAAAAATGTAATTCCGTTGATTTTACTGATTTTAAAAACAAATTAAGTGAATTGAAAATAATTCATAAATATTAAATAAATGCATTACATTCAGTGAATTTGAAATGAGTTTCGAATAATTTTAGGTAATTCAAAAGAATTTGATGAAATACCTAAGAATTCAAGGTTAGTTTGAAAGACTTCAGGACGAATTAACCAAAATCTATAAAAATGAAAAAAATCTACTGAATTGACTAGAATCGAGTAGATTAAGAAGACTTCAAGTGAATTAATTTTCTACAAAAATAGACCAATTTTCAACTAAATAGATGCTAATATAGATACATTTTCAGATCAAAGTTAGCATATTATAGTTAACAAACTAATGAATTTATAAATAATAATAAAATGAATATTTAAAATAATAGTTCTTTTTTTAATAAATAGTTTAATTTCTAACCAAAGATATGAATTTTCAACATAAAGTTCATTTTTAATCAATTTTTTTATATTTCTAACAAATCGTTTAAGCTAAATTGTCGAAGCCTGAAGAACAATTTTTCTACAAAACAGCTGAATTATCAAATCGAAAATATAAATTTCAGCAAATAAGTTAATTTAACACTAAATAGTTGAATTTTTAACTGAAATGATGAATCTTCCAGAAAAAAAGGAAATTTTGTACAAAGTAGTTAAAATCTAAAACAAATAGTTGATTTAACAAAAGACGAATTTTCAAAAAAAAAAGTTTAATCCTCAACCAAAATATTTAATTTGCACCAAACAAGATTAATTTTTCACAAAAATAGATAAATGATCAACAAAATAGATAAGTTTGCTACCTACTGGTAGGAATTTTTTTGAAATCCAACAGAATAGTTAGATTTTCAAATAATTAGTTTAATACTCAACTAAATAATTTTATTTGCTACCAATGTTAGTTTAATTTTTATTTAAAACCATTTATTTAAAAATAATTAATTATCAACCATATATTTTAATTTTCGAATAGTTAATATTTTAAGAAAAAAATGTTAATGATAACAGTTGAATTCAAGCAAAAAGGACGAAATTTTAACATACTAGATGACTCCTCTATTAGGTCAAATATTTTTTAATCAAGCAGTTGCATTTATAACCAAAATGGGTGAATTTTGAAACTAGGAGGTTCACTTTCCGCCAAAAAGGTCGAATTTTTAACAAAATACGTGAATTTGTAACCAGAAAATAGAAATTTTGAACAAAAAATGGAATATATAAATTTTCAATTAAAAAAATTAATTTTCAGCTAAACACGAAACGAACTTTCAACAAAATGATAAAAATGTCAACCAAAGAGATGAATTGTCAACCAAAAAATTTAATTTTGAACAAAAGAGTTCAAATTTTTAGCAAGTAGTTGAATTTTGTACTAAAAAAATATGAATTTCTATCAAAATAGTTGCGTTTCAAACGAAATAATTCAATTTTGAATCAAATAATAGAATTTTTAACCAAAAAGTTGATTTAAAAAAAAATTAATTTACAAGAAAACATATGAATTTTTGATAAAAAAAAGATGAATTTTTAAGACAATAATTTGATTTTTAACAAAATAATTAAATTCTCAATCAAATAGCTGAACTTAAAACCACACAAGATAAATTTCTAACTAAAAATAAGTGGAGGGAAAGTAGGGGAATTGAGGGATAATTAGGGAAGAGAAGCAGGCAAAGTTAGGGGAAATGTGTGGAGTGTAGTAGGAGAAGGGGGGAAATTATTGAAGGAGAAGTAGGATAAACAGTGGAAGGGCGGAAATGGAGGAGAAGTAAAGGTAAATAAGAGAAGAGATTATTGGAGGGGAAGTAAAAAAATAAAGGATGGAGACGTAAAGGAAATGAGAAGAAATAAGTAAAAAGAAAATAGGATCAGTAAGAGAAAATGAGAGGAAATGAGGAGAGAATAGGGGACGGAGAAGAAGCAGAAGTATGGGTAAATGACGGAGAAGTATAGTGAAACTGAGTGAAAATAAGTGAAGGAAAATTGGGAAAATTGAGGAGAAGAGGGGAAATGAGTGCAGGGAAAGTATGAGTAATGAGGGATGGAAAATTCAGGGAAATAAAAAGAAATAATTAAAAAGGCAAGAGGATCAGTAAGGGGAAATGAGAGGAAATGTCGAAAAAGTACGGGACGGTAAAAGAGAAATGAGGGTAAACGACGGATGAGTCTAGTAAAGCTGAGGGAATGTGAGTTGAGAAAAAGTAAATGAGGAGGATAGATGAGGGATGGAGCAGTAAGGGAAATGAGGAGAAATAAGAAGTAAGGAAATAGGATCAATAACGGAAAATGAGGGGAATGAGAAGAAAATAAGGGACGGGAAAGGAGGTGAAGTAAGGGTAAATGGCGAAGAAGTGTAGTAAAATTCAGGGAAAATGAGTGGAGGGAAACTAAAGAAATGTAGGTTAAGAGGGAAATTAGTTAAGGGAAAGTAGGAAAAATGGAGGACAGGAAATTAAGGGAAATAAGGAGAAAGAATTAGTAAGGAAGTAGGATCAGTAAAGGGAAACGAGGAGTAATCATGAGAAAATAGGGGACGGGAAAGGAGAAGTAAGGGTAAATAAGGCAGAAGAGTAGTAGAAGTGAGGGAAAATGAGGAGACGGGAAGTAAGGGAATGCAGAAGGAGTAAGGGTCGCAAATATGGGAGGGGAAGTTTTCAGAGACTTAATTAACATCTTAATATGCTACCAAACTCTCTTTTCTTGGTGCGTAGGAAGTTTCTTGAAAACCGAGGGAAAAATAAGAATACATTTAAAAAGGGAAAAAGAGCGAGGAGTGAGACAAAAATCACTGAAAAGAAGCAGGGTGACTTCATATGTGAACGCTCCCTCACTTAATATGAAATTTTCCGTAAATAAAATATTCTTAAATAACAATAACAGGAAATCTTCCCTCTTTCATACAAGAAGCGCCGGTTATCTTTAAAATTGATTTGATCGTCTGTATATAACTTATTGTGTTACCCTCCGTCTACTCTGCGAATAGTGAGAAAAGTAAGCAGGGGTTAGTCAGATATAAAAGTCGAGGGTGAAAAATCGTATATTAAGTGAGATATAAAGTGAAAATCTAAAAGCTAACATTTGTTGTTCTCCGAACTTTTTATTTATATATATTCAAAAAATCTTAAAACAGTTATGAACGATCCAAATTTTGAATTTGTTTCTAAGTTGTCCTAAGTTTCTTCTTTTTGGTGAAAGAATACCTCCATAAATTTTCTTTTTTTTATTCCTTAATTGTTCTGCTAGAGTTTTAGGTCTAAAATTGCATTTTCTTAGTTTCCTATTTTTTTTAAATACAAATTAAATGTTAAAAAAATTGCTTATACCTGAGAAGTATTTTTTATTCATTAGGAAATAAGCCTGGTTAGAGAAAAAAAATCTTTAATTTAGAAATACACTGCCGGCAAGTCACATTTATGACAAGTCAATATTCTGGCAAGTCACATTGCAGCCAGTTACATTTGGATCAAGTCAAATTTGCGACAACTCAATATTATGTAGACTTCAAATTTTTTCGAATGAGACATACCGCGATGAGACTTGCCGCAATGCCTTTTACGGAAAATGTAACTTGCCGCAATGTAATTTGATTCAATGTGACTTGACGCAAACGTGACATGCCGCAAATTTGACTTAAATCAATGTGACTTGACGCAATCTGACTTGACGCAAAATCGATATTCCGCAATGTGACCTGCTATAAATGTGACTTGACACAATGTGACTTGTCGCAAATGTGAATTGACGGAATGTGACTTGGAGCAATGAGACTTGACGCAATCTCACTTGACGCAGATGCAAATTGCTGCAATTTGACCTGCTCATATGTGACTTGACACAATGTTACTTGCCGCAAATGTGACTTGACGCAATCTGACTTCACGCAATCTGACTTTACGCAAAAGCGAATTGCCGCAATGTGACTTACTAATACTGTCATTTGACACAATATGACCTGACGCAATTAGACTTTACTCGATCTAACTTGACGAAATCTGACTTTACGCAAATGAGAATTGCCGCAATGTGACTTGTTAACAATGTGACTTGACATAATGTGACTTACCGCGAATGTGACTTGAAGCAATCTAACTTGACGAAAATTCGTATCTTAGCATTGTAACTTGCTTATAATGCGACTTGACGCCATGTGACTTGATGGCAATTTGAATTGCCCCAATGTGACTTAACGCAAAGTGACTTGATGCAATGTGACTTGACTCAATGTGACTTGACTCAATGTGACTTTACGCCAATTCGAATTGCCGCAATGTGGCTTGCTTACAATGTGACTTGGCACAATGTGACTTACCGCGAATGTGACTTGACACAATCTAGCTTTGAGCAAATTCGATTTGCCGCATTATAACTTGCTCATAATGCGACTTGACGCAATGTGAGTTGACGCAAATGCGAATGTGCCTTTCTTCTTTGAAAACTAAGATTTTGGGAAGAATTTTTTTGTCAGAAATACAAATTGTTGGTAAAAAATGAACCTTTTCTGTTTACGGATTCAAATGTTTTGTTGAAAATTAATCATTTTTGGTTAAATTCAACAACTTTGGATTTAAAACAAAAATATTTTTATGTTGAAATCCTTGAAATATCAATTATTAAATTTCTTATTGAAAATTAAAATATATGCATTTTAATCGTTTTCTTTGTTCAAACTATTTTCGTAGAAAATTTAGCTATTGGTTTAAAAATTTACTTTTGTTTTTGAAAGTTTATATTTGAGTTTTGCACTTTAACTTTTTGTAAAAAAATTCGCTTCTTTGGCTTAAAAATTAATATCTTTAGGTTGAAATTTGGTCTTTTCTTGTTTGATAATAAAACTGATTCAATAAAAATTAATCTATTTTGGTTGAGGTTTCAATTATGTTGTTGAAAAGACACCTTTTTAAGTTAAATTCAATTATTTTGTTAAAATATTTTTTGTTTGGTTGAGAATTCCACTGGTTTGTTGAAAATTCTCCTTTTTGGATTGAAGATTCTCTTTTTTTAATCAAACACAAAAATAAATCGATTTCTTTTTTAAGAAAATTTTATTTTTAAAGCTCGTTTAAGTCCCATGAAGCTTAACTCGTATTTCCCATAAGATAAAAGATGGTTTTACAAATTGAATTCAAAATATTCAATATTAGGTGAACTGACTTGACACTCAACATTTAGTTTCATAATTAGCCATAGAATACGAATAAATATTACTTTTCAAATATCACCCCCATAAATCTGTTTTATATAAGGTCCCAAAAAAACCCATAAGTGAAAAAATGGGTTTTGCGCGTTTTTAGCACTAATTATGATTTTTTTACGGTTTTTTAAAATTCAAATTGTTTCTGATACAGAAAGTACTACTTTATTCTCATAATCTTATGTTTAAATAAATTTTTTTAACAACTTTTTATTGTTTTTAGCATTTATCTTTTAAAATAGAGATAGAAATTCGCGGATTTTCGCAAAATAACCACTGTTTATGCAATTTTCGATGAGAGTGAGGTAATAGTTCATTAATGTTAACAAAAATAATTATTTAAACAATTTATTATGATTTTTAATAATATTCTCTTGATATAATTCTAGAAATTGCGGTTTTTTTTATCTTACATTTTTTGTCTACTTTTCACTTAAAGTGAGTTAATATTTAATTCAATTTAAACAAATAATTGTTTGACGAAAATATTATTGCTTAAAACTATCTTCTTCTATATTAATACTAGACAGTTTTCTTTTTTTTCTTTTTACTTTTTATACACTTTTCAATTAGAGTCAAATAATTATTATTTTAAGTCAGCAACAAGAATTGTTCAAACAATTTATTATTATCAATAATATTCTAATTTAATAATGCTAAAAATTGAGGTTTTTTCTTAATTTTTCAACTTTTTGTAAAGTTTCACTTGGGGTGAGTTAATATTTCATGCATATTAATGTACATAATTGTTTAAACCATTTATTATGAAGAAACATAATTTTTTAAATCATTTATTATTATTAATAATATTCTCTTTGAACAATGCTAGAAATTATGTTTTTTTCTTAAATTTTAAACTTTTTGTTAACTTTTCACTTGGATCGAATGAGTATTTTATTTAAATTAATAAGAATAATTGTTTAAACAATTTATTACTATTTTTGATAATATTGTCTTTATTTAATGGTAAATAGATGCGGTTCTTCCTGGCATTTTGAACTATTTCTCGACCTTTTATTCGAATTGACTTAATAATTAATTAAATTTAACAAAATAATTGTTTTAACATATTATTATTGTTTATATCTATCTTTTTCTATACAAGTTCTAGAAATTTGCAGCTTTTTCTGAAAAGATTAACTTTGCTTGGCCATTTTACTTATGAACAAATAATAAATAATTATTAAAGAGAATCATATTCTAAAAAACTCTTTCTTTTTCGTGAACATTTTTTTCTGAAATAAAACAAATATTTTAAATATGCTTAAAATTTTCTACATGAATCATATTGAATACGACTTTTTCTTGAAGTCGGTAGTTATTGAGATTTTGTATTTAGATTTTTTTTAATCATTTGAAAAAGATCAATACTAATTCACTTAAAACAGTACTATTTAAAAAATCATTCTTGTTGAGGTTAATGTTATAAATAATATATAATATAATAAATAAGAAGATAGTTGTAAATAATAATAGTTTTTTTTAAAATAATTATTTTTGCTAAATTGAATTACTTATTAACTCACTTCAAGTGAAAAGTAGGAAAATAGTTGAAAATTTCAAAAAAGCTGCAACTTTCTAACATTATTTAAACTGAATATTATTGAAAATAATAATAAATTTGTTAAAAAATTAATTTTTTCAGGTCTAATTCTTTATTTAACTAACTCTAATTGAAAATTAGACAAGAAGAAGAAAGTTATTTTAAAAACTGAAATTTCCTAACATTATTCTATGAGTATACTATTAACAATAATAAGTTATTTAGAAAATTATTTTTATTTAAATTAATTATTACCGCACTCCAATTGAAATTTGGACAAAAAGTGGACATTTTTTTAAAAACCGCGACTTTCTGTCTCTATTCTAAGAGAAAATGGATAAAAACAATAATAAATTGCTTAAACAATTTATGCGAATATCTCAAAACCAGTATAATTAATATTTTAAGTATTAGAAATAATTTGCATTAAAAAAAAACGAGAAAAAATCATAATTAGCTCCAAGACCTTACAAGACTTATTTTTGCACATTCGGGCCTGTGAATATCATTGAAAAAATAGATTTACTTTCGAGTGGATTCGAACCCGTGTCTTACGTAAGAAATCTCCAGAGAAAAAAATTTCGGATCACCTTATTTTACATCGCTACATGCACGATTGTAGTTGATCCTAAATTTTATTTTTTAAATTACAAAATCCATCCGAATCCAATTAGTATTTAAACTTCAAGCCATACCGTAAGCTGATTTAATTTTCCACATTTTAATTTTCAGGTGATCAAAATGTTAGTAATAGTCGTGGCAATATTCGCAGTATGTTGGTTGCCACTTCAAACTTACAACGTTCTTCAGTACACGTATCCAGAAATAAACGAGTAAGTAATAATTAATCCGACTAGAGTTTTAAGTGACTCGCTGAATAAATAAACGCAATTAAAACTGACTTTTCAAGATGAAGCGGAGCGGAATTAATTCCTTGTAATCCCCCCTTACGAAAGAATATTATAGGAAATTTAGCATAAGTCTATAATGATCTTCCTATAATGAATTTCTTATGATTGATACAATTTTCGATGCTGAAACGATTATTTTGGCCAAATTTTTAATGGAAAAAATGTGCCTCAGCCCGGATTTGAACTGGGAACGGCATTACCCAGTGGGTACAAACTTTGTCGACGTCTTTACGACATCGTTACGACATCTTTAGGACAACTTTACGACATCCTATGTCCATTTCGTTACAGTGTCTTTACGATATCGTAAAGGCATCGTCAGATCATACGACATATTTACAATATTGCAAAGCCGACTTAACGACATGGACATAGGATGTCGTAAAGTTGTCGTAATGATGTCGTAACGATGTCGTAAAGACGTCACCAAATTTTGTCTCCACTGGGTATCTATTAATAATCTTTTCTTGTTCTTTGTAGCTACCTTCCTAAACAGGGAAAATAACAATTTAATTTTTTCAAATTGTTATGCATCTTATCCCAAAATTTGTTCGAATCCACGTAACAATTATTACGTGTTTTTTAAAAATTATATTTAATAGTTCACCAAGTCCCATGGAGTTGAACAGTGAAAACTAGCGTGTTCCAAAAATCACTTTTCGAGCTACAGGGCAAGCCACCCCCCCCCCATCGCTCTCAAAAAAGTTTCAATTTTCTGACAAATAAAATCTGGGATTATTTTTTTCGAATTTCGAATATTCAAACGTGCCACGGGGTACTTCAGAATCCCATTTAATTAACATGAGGAAATTTTGAATTTTCGAACGCACTCCCACTCTCCCCGCAGCGCCCCAAATATGACCACCGGGAAATTTCTGAAACGGGAAATGACCGGGAAATTTCTGAGACCGGGAAAATCGGGAAATTTCTGAGATGGGAAAACCGGGATATGACCGGGAAATTTCTGAGGAAGGAAAGTCGGGAAATGACCGGGAATTTTCTGAGACCGGGAAAAACCAAGAAATGATCGGGAATTATTTCCTGACCGGAAATTTTACAAATCTTAAGAAGAAAAATCTGTCCAAGTTCGATTTCAACATTTTTAAAAATAATTAGTTGAATTGATATCTTTTTCAATTATGATATGATTCAGTTTACAATACGTAATTCAGAAATATTTGACTTAAAAATTCTTAATTTTAGATTTCTATTTTTAAGTGTACATTTTTAATGTGAAGAATTTTAAAGTGTAGTTTTAATGACTCAAAAAATTAAAAACGTTTGAAGGTGAAATTTTTGATAAAAAACAGTATTATTTAACCAACTATAAATATAAATAAATAAATCGTTTATTTTCAAAATGGATCTGTACTCTAAGTATTAA
Organism: Belonocnema kinseyi; assembly: GCF_010883055.1. Lineage (NCBI taxonomy): Eukaryota > Metazoa > Arthropoda > Insecta > Hymenoptera > Cynipidae > Belonocnema > Belonocnema kinseyi. Next base: position 114,509,489 of record NC_046665.1, on the reverse strand, counting down.
AAACTGAACAATAATTTATTTGATACAAGGATTCTAAATTCTTCTAAAGTTTAGGAATTTCCAGATTGTTACTGTTATAATTCGAAAGTCTTTAGTCGTTAAGAAATTTAAAGGTGCGATTTAAACTTTATAAAATATTATTAACTTTAAAATCACTTAATAATAATATATTCGTAATTAAAGGCTTTTATTAAATTAAAAATATTGCTTCAGTCTAAATTATTCACTTTTTAATCCATTTAATTTGTAATTTTGTGATTAAGATAAAAAAAATAATTATTAATATTTAGGAATGTTTAACTGGTAATTTAATACGAGTAAATTGAAGACAGATATTTAAAAGTGAATAATTTGTATTTTATTTTATTGATATAAATAGCTTTACATTTCTAAAATTTCGGAACGCTTTCAAAATTTGAATGTTACAATTTTTATTATTCTATTTAAAAAACATTCAATTCGTTAGCGAAATTGTTGAATTTTTATGTAGAAATAATAATTGAATACTTATTGTTTATAAAAAAAAATTTAATAATTTTAAGAGATACTTAGAAGTTTTAAAAAGGTTCTAAATTTATTTAAGACTTGAATCGAATTTTTTCAACAATTTTCAGAAAATCCTACTATTTTTTTAATCCTTAAAATATTCCAGGGTCCTTTTTTCCAATTTTGAAAATATTTTTAAGTCATTTTTAACACACGCTTCGTTTAAATTATATGATATCATTCCAAAAAATTTAATTTATTTTAAAAGTTATATAGAAATTCTGACAAACTTTAAAAAATAATTTTAAATTTGAAGAAATTTAAAGCTGCTAGATGTCTCAAGATTTTGAAATAAAACTTTAAAGCTTGTCAAGGATGCTTAAAATATTTAGAATGAAAATAATTAAACTTGTAGTTTAAGAACTTTTAAGTTAGAAAAATTTTAATTTTTAAACTTGTAATGTTTCTAGCCTAAAAGAACTTAATAATATAATTTTGAAAATGTTTAGAGTACATTGATTAATTCTTTAATTTATGTTATTGAAAATGTTAACGTGGATTTATATTTTTGTAACCTAATTCTGAATTTTGCAGTTTATCTGCATTACATTTTAAACTTTTCAATTAAAAAGTGTTAGTACCTTTCAGCTTGTAAGTTCGATTTTTGAAATTTTATTGAACGAGAAAATGTTTGCGAACCGGAAAAAGAACCGGGAAATGACCGGGCATTTTTTTCTTCGAGTAAAACGGTTACCCAGTACATTTTTACGTATTATTGTTACTTTTAGAAATTTACGTCGTGTTTTTCATACAAATAAATACTAATGGATCATTTGAATATTTACCATGACTTTTTAAAAAATTTTTAATTGTTTCAACAAATTTAAATTATTTAAACAATTTTTTTTTCCCAAAAAATGTGAAAAAAATAATGGCATTTTGTGATTGAAATGTAATGTTTTGTCATTTTTTGGCGCTTGAAATTTTTCTAAAAACATTATGTAATTAATTAAATAATTTTCTTTTATGTTTAATATGTCTCTATTTATTTAAACCATCTTTATTAACTCAAGTAGTTTTTTTCAATGACTAAAAAAATGAAGTAAAATAGAACACATGCAATTATTTTTCTGACTGTATAGCGTATAAAAAGAATACGTGAACCACTTTTGAATTGTTTAAAGAAATATAATTTTTTAAGTAATTACTTTCCCAAAAATACTTTTAAAATCTTAATTAATTTTATGTCTTCTATTTTATTTAATTTTTTTACTTATGGAAAAATAACTGATTAGCAAATAAAAATTGTTTAAACAAATAGAAATTTGTTATGCATTAGAAGGAATATATCAAAATTATGTAATTATTGAACAAAAAGTAGCATATAGGATAACAATTTGAAAAATATAGAATTTCGCGCCTTAAAAACAAATTTCCATTTTTAGTCAAATTTAGAATTAAAGCAAGGTAACAGTTAATTGATGTTAACAAAAACAAAATATTTAAACATTTTATAATTTTTGCCAATAATATTTTCTTTGAATAATGCTAGATATTTCGATTTATTTTGATATTTTAAATTTTGGTTTCACTTTTTACTTGAAGTGAATTAATATTTAATTAAAATTATTATTTTTTATAACTATCTTCTTCGATATTATTGCTAGATAGTTGCGGTTTTTCCTAAAATATTAAACTTTTTTACAAATTTCGCTTTGTATGACAATAATTGATTCAAGTTAACAAAAATAATTTTTTTCAACAGTTTATTGTTATTTATAATAATATTATATTTTCATAATGCTTAAAGGCTACGGTTGTTTCAGAAATATTTGAATTTGTGTCCACTTTTTATTTGAAGCTACTTAAAAATAAATACAAGTTAACAAACCTAATTTTTAAAACAAATTATTATTATTTATAACTATCTTCTACTAAACCAATGCTAGATAGTTGCAGTTTTTTCTGAAATTGTCTAAATTTTGTGTAATTTTCACTTAGTAAGGTTAGTTAATGAAAGTTGACTAACATGATTATTTCAACAATTCATTTTTGCTTGTAATAATCTTTTATTAGATAATTACACGAAAGTTAGCGTTTTTCTGAAACTTTTATCTCTGCTTCGGCGTTTCAGCTATAAGAGAAGATGAATAAACAATAGAAGAAGTCATATTGTAAACAATCTCTTTTTTATGAATATTTTTTTTTAAATAAAACAGATATTTGAAATGGCCCTAATATTTTCTATATGCATCTCATGAAATGTAAATTTTCTTTCAAATAGTTACTGAGAGCCTTTTTGTTTTAATGAATATTAATATTTATTATTTGTTCCTAACTAAAAGTATAAAAAAATGAACATTTCAGAAAAACCCTCTACTTTCTAGCAACACTTTTAAAAAATTAATTATAAACGATAATAAATTGTTTAAACAATTGTGTTTGTTAAGTTGCATTAATTATGATCTCACTAAGTAAAAATTGGACAGAAAGTTAAAAATTTCAGAAAAGCCTTGAACTACCTAACAATAAAATGGGATAAGACAGTTATAAACAATAATAATTTGTTTGAACTATTATTTTTGTTGAAGGGCAGTAATTATTACCTCTCTCTGAGAAAAAAGTTGAAAAAATTGCAAAATTTCAGAAAAACCATAAATGTCTAGCATTATTGTAGGGGAAGATAGTTATAAACAATAATAATTTCTTCAAACCATTCTTTTGATCAAATTCTATTAATTATACCCTTCTCTAAGTGAAAAGTTGACCAAAAATATAAAATTTTAGAAGAAACCGCAACTATCTAACATCACTCATAGTGAGTATTATTAAACATAATAAGAAATTGATTAAGCAATAATTTAAGTTCACTTGCATTAATTATAAATAACAATAATCTACTTATTTTTAAAAATGGAGAAAAAATCATAGGTACTATACAAAATCTCAAAACCCAATTTTTTACGTATGAGGTTTTTTCGATACTTTATAAAACAGCTTTATGGAGGGATATTTAGAAAGTAATTATAAATTTATATTATATAGCTAATTTAAAAGAGTTCCTTTGTTTTCCATTTAAATAAGACATTTGTTCCAAAACACTGCTTCAACCCAAGTCGCTAATCAATCTCACTACCAATCACCCTAGGTGAAAAGATTCACTAAGTCACCATGTAAAGCTATACAAGTATCAAAGTATTGTTTTGTTTCAGGCGTCATTAACTCCGATTACACTCTTTATTGTTTTTTTTCTTATAAAGCATTTTCCGTCCCACTTTTCGTTCCAAGCATACCTCTTTAGCTTCCTTTGCGTCCATAGAATTCCGGATGCAACATTTTGTGTTTCTATGGTTTTTATATTTCATCGAATTAGGGTCTCATTCACACATTCTAACCATTCGTTTCTTAGTTTGCCTCTGGGTAGATTGCCATTTACTTTACCCCTTAACACATGCATGCTCGAACAGTCGCCTCCGAGAATTTGCGCACTAAATATCGCGTAAGAAGTAAACCTTTCTGTAGCCTTCTCTCTCGCTCTCAAAATGGAATGCATGCTCGAGCAGCGCCAATCAAAAACAGCTGATCTGCTCATTCTATCCCCTCCGTGCGTCTGCTTAATCATGGTGGAAGTCTCTGTTGCAGACTCTCCAAGCTTAATACAAAACTTCACTGCGCAGCGGTGCTCGAGCGTGCGCTCCATTTTGAGAGCGTAGTGGTAGCCTGCAGAAAGTTTGACTTCTCGCGGGATATTTACTCCGCAAATAATCGGAGGCGACTGTTCGAGTATGTATTTGGTTACTGGCACCTCCTACCACAAATCGTGCCCGTAAATACCTATATTGCTCTGCCAGGGTTATAGAACGTCAGTCTTACTATTTATGGAATCTTTACAGCGTGACCGAAGCCTACAAAAATGGCTTCTCGCGCGATATTTAATCCGCAAATGCTTGAAAGCGACTGTAGCCCACCCTAAACTACAATGATCTTCATATAATATTTTTTTTTTTATTTTCGCAATTTTAATTTTATTTTAATCAGTACAGAAATTCAAATTATTTTAAAATATTGGAAGAATTAATGAAAAAATATAGAAACTAGAAAGGAATTAATTATTTATTTATGTAACATGGGATTTCAAATAATGTCTAGAGATTACAAAGGATTCCACGGAATTCAAGGAATTTTGTAGAATTCCAAAATTTCTAAACATTTCAACATATTTTTAAGGATTTACTCGGTTTTCAAGAGACCAAAACATTTAAAAGAATTTCAAAGAACTTTGTAAGATTTCCAAAGTTTTTACGGGATTTCTATGGAATTCTGAAAGATAAATTAAACGATACTTTAGGAATTCTGAGCGATTTCCAATATTTTAAGGGATTTAAAATAATTTCTACTTACTTTAATGGATTTCTACCTTTTTTGAAGATGTCAAGAGACTTTAACGGAGTTCTAAGTACACAAGTAATTAACCCTTCGTAATGAGCGCAATCCACTTTCCACTACAAAATGCTTACGCAATACTTGAATTATCTCCTAGTACGATAAAATATCATTTCATTCATTTCAATTAGCTTTCCTTGATTTCCAGTTTACAAACACTGAAAATACAAAAAGGTGAATGCAAAACAATATTGCCAAATATGATTCGAATGTCAACATTACACGAGTTTAAATCTTTAAATTTAAAACTGTTTTTTCGCTTCAAGTTTGAGATGTTCAGTATCACAGCCCAACAAAAAAAATTCTGTGCATAAGACTAAATCACCATAACTATACATTTTGAGGGTCGCTTAATCTGATTCCGGGGTCTGTTTGACCCCACCAGGTCAGGAGCAAGTTCATTTGAAGGTCAAATTTGAGGGGGAACCGTTTAAGCGAAGAAAAATACGACTCTTATACGTTTTGCGGTCGCTTAATCCAAATCCGGGATCTTTTGACCCCTTCTGTTCAGAATCAAGATCATTTCAAGGTTTGACTCCATCAGACTAAGGTGAAGGCCATTCCAAGGTCAACTGTTGTTAAAGAAATGGAAACGCCTTTTTGGCCGCAGATTCTGAAAGAGCGGAATATTACACGTTCGCATTTAATTTGTAACCCCTAGATAAACAAAACCTGCAAAGGTTACCTGAAGGTCAAATCACTCCCTTGATCATCTCATGCATTTATCTTGTCCGAATAAAGGAAACATGACTGTGGGAACCAGTGGTGGAGGTGGCCGAAACGGCGGGAGGTGCCTGATGGGCCAGGTAGTACGATAGGTGATCCCACTGGTGTAGGGTCCGTTGTTGTCGGAACGTTCGATATTGGTTCGTACATCTGTGGGAATAAGTATAATGTTTGTTAATGGTGTTCAGAATATAGTTTGTAAATTGGAAAATATTGTATCATTATTTATGCGAATCCCAGAGCAGCACAATGACCTTTATCAAATTTGTTGGGCTCATGATGAGTGGCCATCTGGTGACCTTGAATTTTATTTTATTGCCTTGCAGGGCAGTGCACCTTTGCTGGCTTCGTTATCCGAAAGAATCGAAAAATGGATTATTCTACACATCCTCGATTAATGAAGATGTCACAATATGAGGCATTCTCTGAGGGAGCAGGGTCTTGAATATCAAAAACAGGATCAGACTATCCGTACAAAATTTGAACGTGTCGCTTGGAAAATAAAGCTGATTTCATCAGTGATTCTGCAGCACCTTCATCAATCCCTTATCATCGAAATATTCTGACGGCGAGTTTATAGCAAAGACGTATCCTTTTCCCGAAGGATTGGAAAACCCCAGTCGTCGGTGGCGCGTCGATATAGGTGTCTGCTGTCTTAATTCTCAAATGCCCTCGGAGGAATATCACGTATCTCTAAACCATGCTCAATAGAATTTTGTAATTTATAGATTTCTCAATTAAAATTATTTTTGATCTGAGTGAAAATTAATTTGACCGAGTGATTCGACCTTCGGATGACCTATAAAGTACACTTTTATCCATAGGTCAAAACATGTGCAAACGTAGAATATCCCTTTTTTCAGTCTCCACGATCAATTAAACGTTTCAGTTTAATTTACAAAATTTGACCTTTAAATGACATTGATCCTGACCTAGTAGGATTAAATGGATCCTGGATTTAGATTTAGTGATCCCAAAAACATATAAGAACCGTCTTTTGCTCTGCACTTGATTTTTATCCTATGGGGTCAAACAGACCCCGGATTCTGATTCAGCGACTCAAAAAGACGTATAAGAAAAGTATTTTTCTCCTCTTAAACGTTCTTTTTCAATTTCACTTGAAATGACCTTGATTCTGACCTTGTGGGGTCAAACAGACTCCGGATTTAAATTCAGCGATCCCGTAAACGTATAAAAAACATATTTTTCCCCGCTTAACATTTTTCCCCACTTTAATCTCAGAATGTCCTTGATTTTGAACTTATGAGGTCAAACAAAAAACGAATTCAGATTCAGCGTCCAAAAAACAACATAAAAATCGTACTTTTCCCGTTTAAACGTTTTTTTTCTCGTTTCAACCTTCAAATGATCTCGATTCTAACCTTGTGGGATAAAAAAACCCAGGGAATCGTAATTTTCTCTGCTTTAACTTTTTTTAATTTTTCCACAGAATGACTTCAATTTTTACAATCTTCGGTATGAGGTCAAACAGGCACGTAATTCAGATTCAATGACTTTAGAAACGTATAATAGTCGTAGTTTTCTCTGCTTAAACGTTTTGTCCCCAATTTGTCCTTGGAATGACCTTTACCGTTACCTGATGGTGTCAAACAGACCCCGGATACAGACTCAGCGATCCCGAAAACGTATAAGAATTATATTTTTCTCCCCTTCGCATTATTTCATACTTCGATCTTTGAATGGCCTTCATTTTGTACTTATGGGGTCAAATAAGACCAGAGTTCAGATACAGCGACCAAAAAACATATAAGAATTGTATTATTCGACCTTAAAATGACCTTGATTCTAACCTTGTGGAATCAAACAGACCCCATTATCGGATTCAGCGACCTAAAAATTTTATAATAATTCTGGCTTTTTCCGCTTTAACTTTTTTTAAATTTGTCCTTGGAATGACCTTGATTTTTACTTTATGAAGTCAAAAAGGCCACAGATTCAGATAAAGCGACCTCAGAAACGTTATAATAATCGTAGATTTCTCTGCCTAAATTTTTTATCCCGATTGTTGATCTTGAAGTGACCTTGGCCCTTACCTAACGGGTGCACACAGACCCCGTATTCAGATTTAGAGACCCTGAAAATGTATAGGTATAGTGATCGAATCTGATGCACAGCACACTTTTTTGGGAGACTGAGTATTTTTAAGCATTTTCAGATAAACGTAATTTAATTTTCAATGCTCAGTTCTAATGTTTTTTTAAATTTTTAAGTATTGAATTTTAGAAATTATTGCCTTCATTTTGTGTGGTTTTGAACTTATTATGGCTGCATTTAATGCAAATAATATGAATTACAAATCCTTTAAACTAAAAATTAATCAAATATCAAGTCCTTCAATTTGATATTCTACGATTTTGAAGAATTTAAAAAAGCAAACAATTCTGTACGTTTAAAATTAAAAACTACTAAAATTTAGTGTAGGTAAATGTAAGATTATTAAATTTAAAAATGAATCAAATTGAACCAAACAATTTAGAATATTAAAATCTAAAATTAATTCACGTCAAACTGACTTTCAAGGGTTTTAATATTTAAACCGAATTTTTTTGAATTTAAACTTTTAAAGCATAAAAGCTTTAGACTTTTTAATTTGGAAATTAATAAATATTATACTAATAAAAAACCTTTATGTGAAAAAGCTTTAGTTCTTTAAATTTAAAAATGATAAATATATAATTGATAAGTATCGTATTATGTAGTATCATGTCACATTCACAATCATTGGAGAAATTTTTTTACTAAAACGTATGATTTTTCTCACAAAAAAACACTATCATTGTTAACGTTTCAAAATTAAATGTTTTAAATATTTTGTACATTTAAAGTTTAATTATTCTAAAAATTTTAAACAACACATGCTTTTTAACTGAAAATATTCGATATTATTTATTTCAAACTTAACACTTTTTGTTGTTAAAAAAAAAATAATAATTTTCAAATTGTGCTTTATTAACAAGTAAAATCTAAAAAGTCTTTAGCTTGAAACTTTTGCCTTTTCCATTCGTTTATTTTTCAAGATTTTTACTTAATTTTGAAAAAAGTGATATTTTTTACTAAACAATATGTTGTGCTTAAATAACTTCTTAGCTTAACTTTAGACACTTGTATATCAATGCATGGGGACCGGGAAATCGGAAAAACCAGAAAATAATATAGAATTTATTTTTGTCCGGGAATTTTTTTATTATTAAAATAAGACAAATTTTAGCGTAAGTTCTTAAATTTTTCAATTGCATAGAAGTCTAAAAAGAATTTCGCATATTTTAAGTGCAATTTTTTTTATTTTGAAGGTTTTTTTTAAGTTTAGGAAAGCTTTGAATTATTCTAAAAGATATTTAGACGTTTTGAAAAAATTCTAACATAATTTAATTGAGGAGAAAATATCAGAAAATTGTAAGCAAAATCAAAATTTTGAAAGATTTTGACAAAACGAACCTTTTTAAAAATTTGAAAAAGTTTCAAGAGAATAAAAAAATAAGATTGCAGGAAATATTGTAGATACTTTTTTAAGTTAAAAAAATATTTTTAAAAATTTCAAATTATTTGCTCAAATTTTGAAAATTTTAAAGATAAATTTGGGAAATATCACAATTTTTTAAAAAGCTTAGATAAGTTTAAGAGATATTTAAAAGCTTTCAACAGATTCAGAAATAATTTAAAACTTACAAAGATTTCAATGAATTTTCTAAAAACTTGAAAAAGAAATGATAAGATTTTAAAGCGAAATTTTGCAATTTCGCTAGATTTAAAATTTTTGAAGAAATCGAGTAAGTCTAAGAGATATTTAGGATAGTTTAAAACATAAAAAATAATTTTAAACTTGAAAAGATTTTTGAAAATTTTACTAAATGTAGATTTTCGAAGATTTTGAACAAAAGATTTAAAAGTTTTTCAAGAATTTGGTAGTATTTCAAGATAATAACAAAAATTTCTTGAGTCAACTGGGAAACTTGAATTTAATTTTTTATTTTAAAAAAGTATTCATAAGGTAAACGTTAAAAGGATTTTGGAAGCTTTCAAAAGATTTCCAAAATTGTCGAAAATAATTTGAGTTATTTTAAGGTAATTTTCTGAAGATATTTCAATGTTTTAAAAAGATTCTAAAGCAATTAAAAAAAACAGAATGAAGATTTTTGAAGATTTCAAAAAAGTGGCTTTTTAAACATTTGGTAGGTTTCAAGAAAATACAAATATTTTCTTAATATTCCTTAAAAAATTGGATATGATTTTTTATTTTGAAAAATTAATTTTAAAAGAGAAATATTTCAATACATTTCAAATTATTTCCTAAAATTTTAAAAATTGGAAAATGTTCAAGAGATATTTATAAAATTTCAAAATATTAAAAAATAATGTAAAACTTGAAAAGTTTTCAAAACCAATTGTAGATTTTTCAAGATTTCTCAAGATTTTTTAAAACTTCAAAACAGATAAAAAAAACAAAAACAAAAATAATTTAATACATATAAAGATTTTAAAATATTTTTAACAAAATATAACAATGTTGCAAGATTTCGAACAAAAAAATTTAGAAGATTTTTACAAAACTTGCAGGATTTTAAGATAACAAATATTTTTCAAGGTTTTTGGCAAAATCGAAAGTAATTTTTTTTAATTATCCCCAATAGAAAATTGAAAAAGATTTTAAAATATTTCAAAAGATATTTAAAATTGTTTTAAAAAGTTAGGAATGATTTTAAGGTAATTTTTTCATTTTAAAGGGATTCCAAATTTATCAGAAAATAACACAAATCATTTCGTAATATTCTTAGAAAAATTTGAAATTATTTGTTTAAATTTGAACAATGAATTTCACAGGAAAATGAAAAGTAAGCATGAGTATAAAAATAATAGTAAGCTTAAGAGATGTTTAGAAGTTTTTGAAGGATTTAAAAAAATTTTTTAACTTGAAAAGGTTTCAAATAATTCAAAACAAAATGATGATTTTTAAAGATTTCAAAAAAAAGAAGCTTCTTAAGAATTTTGAAAGGTGTAAACATAATAAAAAAATTCTTGATATTCGTAGGAAATTTTTTTATGATTTCCCAATTTATAAAATGAATTTGAAAAGAAAATTGGGAAAGATTCACAATGAATTCCTAAAAACTTGGAAATTTACAGGATGAAATTTTTGTTTAAGTCGAACATGTATAAGAGATATTTAGAATGTTCGAAATACTACAACAATAATTTAAAACTTGAAAATATTTTTAAAGTTTTAAACAAAATATACATTTTTGAAAATTTTGAACCAAAAAGATATAATCATTTTAATACATTTTAAGGATTTCAAGATTTCAAAAGATTTCCAATTTGTCAACAAAATTCTCGATGATATTCAGGTTTTTTTTAATTTTTCAATTTAAAAATCGTTCAGAAAAAATTTCAATTATTTGAAAAGTTATTTTGAAATTTAAAAAAAATTCTAAACTAATCTTGGAGAAAATTTCAAACAGAATGTAGATTTTTAAAAATTAAAAAATCGGCTTTTTCAGAAGTTGAAAGGTGTTAAGGTAATACAAAAAATTAATATGCCCAGAAAAATTTTAAATAATTTTTTATTTTGAAAAAATTAATTTTAGGGGAGAATTTATAAACATTTAAAAAGATGTCTGAAAATATCGAAGCAAAACCTGTATGATTTTAGGACAATTTTGTAAAAATTGTTTTGTAATATTTGATAGAATCCTCTAAAATAAGAGAAAATTGATATAAATTGTCTATATTTGTCTAATAGAGTGTAAAAGTTTTAATTTGTATTGCATTTTTTAAATGACTCAAGTATTTGTAAAATACAAAATTATCTCAAAAAGTAACGATTGTTACTTTTTTGGCAAAAATGACTAAGAAAAAGTTACATTGTGGCCTAATCTGGATTGTAAAAGAATCCTAAATTTGAAACCTTACCTTAAATAATTTTTGTAATAAATAATGAAATGTATTTTCCGCTTTTTTCACTCTAAACTTTTTTTACAGCTGTTAATTACCCCATTTCCGTTGGATGGTATAATGCCTTTAATCCTGAGAGAATTTTTTCCTCTCGGTAGGTTCGCGTCCATGCATTATAATTAACAAGCAAAAAATATTGCATTTCGTGTAAAAATGGCTACGATATATTTTTATTTTTTATTTTTTATTTTTTATTTTTATGCACCTAAAAGAAATTTAATAAAGACTGAAATATTAAATAAGGACCTTTCCGGCGAAGTAGAATATTCTCTATTGATTTTCGATAGTCTTTTACTAAAGTAAAATAAAAAAACGAATAAAAATCCTTCAATATCAGCTTTTAAATTCGTCACAGGTGCCACAAACGACTAAAAGAAACTCTGGCCAAACATCCGATTAAACATGAGTTTAGATTTTTGTTCTACAATTTTCTATTGCACAATTTTTAAATTAAAATACAAAATTAACATTAAATCAAAATTATTGTTAATTCATAGTATGAATCATCTAAAATTATAAAAAAAATATGCCAGGGCAATATTTTTGATGATATGGGTGAAAATTGATATCGTATCTTCAGAAGTAATAATAATGATCCACACAAAAATAAACCCATTTTTTGTTTTGAAAAAATTATATTTATAGGTTGCGCTTATAACTACTTTTTGCATTTTTTAATGCAAATTATTTCGAATGCATAAAAAATTACTTTTTAGTGATAATTAGATGTTTTTCAGCATTCATTTAAACAATTTATTATTATTTTAAGCAATTTTCTCTTAAAATTGAGATAGAGTCGTGGTTTTTTTTTCAAAACTTTTCCACTTTTTGTCAAATTTTCAATTAAAGTGAAACTTTTCTTTTGTATTTACTTAATATTCAATTTAATTTAGAAAAAATGATTACTGTGCGGTTTTTTCTCAAATTTTCTACTTTTTGTCTACTTTGTATTTAAGAGTGAGGTAATAATTAATGAAATCTAACAATCCAAATTGCTTGAACGACTTAGCATTGAGAGAGGAGCAAAAATAATTCACTAAAAAAATACAGTACTATTTAAGAAATAATTCTTGTGGAGTTTCATTAATTATTTGTTCATAACTAAAAATGCAAAGCAAAGCATAAATTTCAGAAAAAAAAACAACTTTCTAGCATTAATTTAAGAAAAGATATTTATAAAAAATAAGCAATTGTTTAAAAAAGCATTTTAGTTAACTTGCATTCATTATTACCTCACTAAGTAGAAAGTGAGTAACAAGTTAAAAATTTTAGAAGAAATCGCAAGTATCTAGTATTAATAAAAAAAATAGTTATAGATTATAATAATTTATTTAAATAATTAATTTTGCTAAATTCAATCAGCTATTAACTCACTCGAAGGGAAAAGTAGACAAATGTTTGAAAATTTAAGAAAAACCCCTAGCTTTCTAGCATTATTTGAACTAAATATTATTAACAATAATAATAAACAATTAATTTTGCTAACATTAATCAAGTATTACCTCACTCTAATTGAAAATTCGACGAAAGTTGGAAAAATTTTCAAAAAAACACGACTTTCTAACCCTATTCTAAGAGAAAATTGCTAAAAACAATAATAAATTGTTTTAAAAATGTATTTAAACATCTAATTGTCACTATAAAGTAGTACGTTATATATGAGAAACAATTTGCATTTAAATAAATCACAAAAAATTATAAGTAGCATAAAAAAACTCGCAAACCCATTTTTTCAATTACGGGTTTTTTTAGAACCCTATAAAACTGACGTGATTTTCATTGGACTTGATCAACCTTTATATATAGGTATATCATTTTGTTCTCAAAATAAAAAAATTAGCGATATTTATGAAAATTTGAGAGGGGAAAATGTTGAATCTCCCTTTTAATTACTAATGTAATCTGGTGCCCTCCCCCATCTCCCCCCTCTCTCTCAGGGTAAAGAAATGTAAAGAAAGGGTGCTAGGTGCTAGGAAAAAAGAGAACCAAAAGAATGAAGCCACCGCGAATCAGGATTGAGAATCTACATAAGCCGCAAGTGTGAATATATTTTCAAAATAAGATAAACGAAACTATAGATGAGGCAACGTGGAAGGCGCTAATTTACAATGAGAATATAGAGAGAGCATCGGCTATGATCGAGGATATCATTGTAGAAGTGCGACTGAAGTGTGTGGTACTGCGTTTGCAGGAAGAATGTCTGGTGATGCGTGATGGAATGATGAAATTCAAGCAGCCGCCAAAAAAAAGAAGCGTATGACGCGAATCAACATTGAGATTCTACAGAAGCCGCAAGCGTGGATATATTTTCAAAATATAATAAGCGAAAGTATAAGTAAGACAACATGGAAGGCGCTAATAGACAATAAGAATATAGAGAGCGATCGGCTATGATCAGGAATGTCATTGTTAGGAGTGCGACTGAATTGCGTAGTACTGCGGTTGTAGGAAGAATGTCTGGTGACGCGTGGTGGAATGATGAAATTCATATAGACAACCAAGAAAAGAAGAAAGCGTATTACAGAAAGCTGAACATCAGAGGCCTTAGCGATAAGGAGACAAACATACTTGAAAATGATTACATACAAAAAAAGAACAATGTAAAACTAATGTTTGAGAAAAATGCAAAACGATTTTGAAGGAAGCTAGAAGGTGTTTTATAAATGGGCGTTCATCAATATGATGGAAGGTAAAATTACAGAGTTAGGCAGCATGAGAAATAGAAAGATAGTAATAATATATGATACAAATAAGATACAAGACGCTTTGAGACTCTTTTATGGAATTATTGAATGACAAAAATTAAAATTGCCCGAAAAGTGCTCTTTTTAACTTTACAATTATTATTGCAATAATTATTTAACAAGTTTTAAACTTGCAGATAATATAAACCTTATTACCCTTAAGAAGTGTGCCAAACTTCAGTTCAAAATAATAATTAGTTTTCATAACAATTTATTTGTTATTAAAAATAGAGTTTTTTAACGAAACTTTTCACAGATTTGTCCGAAAGTATTAAAAAAAGTAGGCTATTATTGTCTATGGGAGTTGGGCCGTCAAGTACATTTAGGACTAAATGATTTTTTTATTATTAAATTGTACAAAAATGGATACAAAGGAGGGTATGCTTTTTGTCATAAACAAATAGAATGTCTTGGTCAATTTTCACTCGCTGAAATAGGGGTGAAATTCATTCGGTTAGTGATATTTTGCTACACATTTTCAAAAACAAAAATTGTTCTAGTTGCAGGGGGGAGAAATAATGATTTTTCCAAATTTCACTGCCTCTGCAATGTACAGCGAACAGAGATGAAATTTACATAAAATCCCTAATGAGAACTCTACTATTTGTTATTACATATTCAAGGCAATGAATTATTATTTTCTTCTTGATGAAGGTGATCAAAATGTTCTCTACAAACAAAACAAATTTTATGTTTCTTTTTTTTAATCTGAAAAAATAAATTTATTGTGCGGGAAAAAGTATTACAGATATTATTTTTATACAAATTCATTTTTTTATATCAATTTAGTCTATTTTAAAGTTTCGAAAATTCCACTATGAACTTTCTTCGACCACTTTCATAATAACGGATCATCTCGTATGTGTTGCAAGAAAAACAATTACTTGTAAATCCTCAAAATTGTATCTAATAACGAAACAAAAATTATATTTCTGTACATCGTTTCTTGTATTACCATGCATTTTATGAAAATTTCGCTGAAAAATGCATTTTTTAGCACCAGTTTCATTTTTGCAAAGAGTATAATATTTCATAGTTTTTGGCGAGTACATATAATTTTACGACCAAACGAACTTACTTGTACGTGAAGTTCGATCGTAATTATTTGTAGCACCTCGTTCGAAGATGATTACATGCAGTAGTGTATTTGTTATTCTGAAACTTCACAAGATTTAGGGCTGATTCCAACAACAGTGATTAAATTTTAATCCTTGAATAACTTTATTTAATCAGTAAATTGCGTTCCACCAACTTTTTAAACCATGATTAAAGTTACCTAATCGCTGTTTAACTTTAATCGGCCATTTTTGGCCAGTTAGCGACTTAAACAGCGATTAACAGGGCTCAACAAGGATTTTATTGCAAAAAAACTTTATTAATTCATAACGTCTTTTTCATAAAATCGAAATATTTGTTATCTATCACTTCAAAATCTTATTTTAGGATTCAGAATATACTTTTTATACATGTCTGAACCATTATTTATTGTAAATTCTAAATGTGAATATGTATGCTATTGAAAATCAGCGCGCCAACAATAACCAATCCGGGAGTACCGCCACAACGCAAGCGCAGTTCAAAAAGTTTCCTGAATTGCGAGCACCGATTTGGCGCACCAGAAATGGCGTACTAATACAAATTTCGTGACTCAGCCAAACAGAATCGCCATTCGAACAGAAATGAACAGAAATACGCAGAAACTAAACTTTATTGTGAACAGGGTATACGGTTAGCTAATCATAAGTTCAAAAAATCATGGTGAAACGTTTCGCAAGTTAATCACGATTAAATCGTTGATTAAAAAATGATCATGATTAATTAACCATAGATTTAATCAGATATGGCGCGGTAGTGAATTTATAAGTTACCATGGACTGTCTGTTGTTCGGTGAGAAATGTAATCATCTTCGAACGAGGCGCCACATAAAATTACGATCGAACTTCTCTTATAGGTTAGTACGTTTGATCGTAAAATTATAGTAAGCGTCTCGTTCTCAAGATTATATGTAGATGTTTAGAGAAATAGACGCCGCCCTTTTTTATTTCCTTTATTTATGTATTCTTTATTAATTCGAAATACACCTTTCAAAGTCTTGAAATTAAAAAAATATATTATTATTTCTGAACTGGAATTAAACATGCCGTGTCCCTTATTTTGCATAAATAAGCTCTATTTCGTCAGTGGTCCATTGTAGCGTCAGAAATAAAAATTAAAAATAAATCTATTGATTCCTCAGGTACACCTTTATTTCGGAAAGCTTCCCCGATAATCTCGATGCCACTAACGTAAGGTTTTTGTCCAGAGGATGTGTTAATTTTCTGCAAGGAAATATTAGTAGATTTTCAAATGGTTCAACAAAAATAATGCTGTCTCTTGGATAAGGGAACTAAACAAAGTATACCATGGTTGCATTGGCCAGTGTCGCACTACAATAACTCAAGTTTCTTGGTCCTGTACTTTTTTTCGTAATACTGGCAAAATTAGTGTGAAAAGTGGAAAGTCATACAAAGGGGGAGGGTCGGTAAGGCCGGTTTTTGGCCTAATTTATTATTGGACCAAAAAATCTGAAAAAATCATGGTAGTATCTTATAAATATCCCGAGTCGATTGCACGCTAAACGGACTACCCTCCACCCCCCAGCCACCCCCACCCCCCTACAAATATAGGAAACACCACTACCCACCAACTGTATTTTCGAGAGATTTGACACTCTTAAACATGTATTCTGAGGTTAGCTCGGGTTTACTGTTTTTCGGGGTCGCCGAATACAAATCGGGCGTCCTTTGACTTCTATCGCGTCAGGTTCAAGGTCATTGGAAGGTCAAATCGAGAGAAAACGGTCAAAAAATTGAAAAAATACGTTATAGGTTTTTGGAGTCGCTAATTACGAATCTGGCATCCGTTGAACTCTATCGCTTCAGGTTCAAGGTCATTTGAAGGTCATTTGAAGGTCAAATCGAGAAAAACCGGTAAAAAAATTATTAAAAAATATGTTATAGGTTTTTGGGGTCGCTGATTATGCGATAAAGGTCAGCGGACACCAGATTCGTAATCAGCGACCCCAAAAACCTATAACATTTTTTTTTTTTAATTTTTTTTTGTACCGACCCTCCCCCTTTGTATTTGTCCATGAGATTGTAAATGCATCTCCCACTTCTGCTTCACGATCTTGGAAACAAGAACAGTTTTTGTCATTTAGTGTTTAACCGGGATGCGTATAAATCAATACTATGCAAGCCGAAAGATTTTTGTATTATTTTCAAAATGAATCTATTTGATGCATTTGGTTTTTGTAACTAGATAGTGTGATGACAGAAATTGAAAATGATCAAAAATATGTTATTCAAAGTATCCTCCATTGCTATTTACACATTTTCCCCACCTCTCCGAAAGGTGATGAATGCCACGCCAATAAAACTGTTCGCCTTTTGAAGCAAACCAGTTATCCAGCCATCATCTTACATTTTCGTACCAAGTGAAGTGTTGTTCAGCCAGATAATCCAGTCGTTTTTCTTCTAATGCTTGATTTAAATCGATCATTTTCTGTTGGTAGTGATTCTTGTTGACATATTCACCTGGTTTTAGCAGTTCATAATAGATAATACCCTTCTGATCCCACCAAACAAATAGCATTATCTTCTTTCCAAAGCGACTGGGTCTTGCACTGGATGTCGATGGTTTGCCTGAATTCACCCATGATTTACGACGCTTAAGATTCTCAAAATAAATGTTCTTGCTGCCTTTAGTTTAGTTCATGTTGGACCCATTTTCCGACCTTCTGAATCTTTTCCATTGCTTTCAAACGAAGGTAGACGGCTTGCTGCGACACATTCAGTTGATCCGCGTGTTCTTGTCGAGTTTGAGTATCGTCTTCATCCAGTAAAGCTTGCAATTCGTTGTCTTTGAACTTTTTCGGTTGTTTTCTACGATCTTCGTTTCTCACATCAAAATTACCACTGTTGAATTTTTTAAACCACCCTACCGAAAAGAATCTTTGAGTATATACTAAACATTCATTAGGTCAAAGAAGCTCAGAGAAATTCTCCGCAGGCACTCAGGTAGATATTTTTAAAGGTCCGGGAAACTCATTTAAATGGTCTAAAGGCTTTAAAATATCCTTTCCGAAATTGAAATAAGAATACGATCATAAATAACAAGCAGAGAGGCTATCTCAATAGAGTAGCCGACACTCAAGGGTCCTTTGTTAAGCTTTCGGATTAAAATTTAGAAGTAAATTTTTTTTAATTTCATAGTTCACAGCCTAAAACATAATAATTCGGAATCTACGGGTTTCGATGACTTCAGATATCAAACTTTTTTTTTAATGCTTAAAATTGGAATTAATAGAACGTTTCTCGTAAATGGAATGAGATACGCCAAAAAAGATAACATTTTTTAATTCAACTAGAAAATTGTATATCAGTATATATGTTTTAATTATCAATAAGTATAATGAGAAAATTCATCAATTAAAAAAAAGTGTTAATAATTCCAAGAGAAATTTAAAAAGGGAGAGCGGATTAGCCACGACTAACTACTTTAAATAACTCTGCCCGCCCGGTACGTGACGAATACAAAAGGAACATTATATTACCGTCGCACCACTCTTAAAAGGACCACTAAAAGGATCTTGAAAGGGACCCTAATCTCTCAAACTATCTCCGAGACTATTTTGTTTCAAATCGACTTTGTTTATCGACTCAAATGGGCCAGGCTATTTCGCTAAAGAAAACTCAGAGATTGCTTTCGGAAGGGCACTCGAAACACTGTGTTTTGCCAAGCGCATGTTCACCGTAAGCTTCGACAAGCATTCGATGCGATTCTGCAGCAGTTTTCTTCAACTGATAACAAAAAGCCAGTGTTGTCCGCAAATGGTAATTCGTAGGCACAAAACTCGACACGTTGATGCTTGTAACAAACACACTGGTATATCGAACTTGGGTTGTTGTCTACTTAAAATCTTTCTCAGCTGCTAGAGGGAGAAGATGGCGCTGCAGAAGCGGTCATACGGTCCCTAAACTGATGGCAAGCACCATCTATAGGGAAATTCCGGTTTCATTCTTCTAGAATCCCGATATATTTCAATGTTTTCAAGCGAATGATTAATTTCCCTTGGTGTGTATTTTTGTGGAGGGATATCTCTAAATGGAATTGTATACTCTTATACAAAATTCAAAATATTATTGTCTGGTGTTACTCTTTTAAGTATTATAGAAATATTTGAGTTTTTTTGGAGTTTTGAGTCGTTTGAGTCTGATTCTTGTTGTCAGTTCACCTAATTTCTAGGCTTATGGGAGAATAAATTTTGTGCTGTTTTTGCTGGTGCTTTTATGGGTTTACATACCTTTTCAATCCTCCTGGCTTCTTTAACCTGTTCTACAAATTTTCTTCTACGCATTTTAACCTTCATCCGAAATTTTCGCATCGAAAGTGGATCTAAGAGATTTTTCCATTATCGGAGTGTGTGCCCAGCATCACCAATATGTTCAATGAGTTTCAAGCAATCCACTCCCTCTTCCGATTCCACAAGAAGCATTGACATGACAGCACAAAGGAAAGCTAGTGCTATTCCGACAGAATTTTGCGTTTCAACAAAATTTGTATCTTGATTTTCGGCGATTTCTGAGAATGCTGGCATCTGCGAAATTTCTAAGTGGATTTTTGGTGTCTAATTATATAAATCACTTTTGCGAGAATATTTGTCGAGAAGTTTTTTCTGTTCATCAGATTGGAGATCTTTCTCCATGATTGGCTTCCATATAACCTTTACTTCAGGCTGCACGTCGACTTTTAATTCAAAAGATACACTTGGTTTACGTCTTATCACTATGAAAATGCCCTCATCTAAAAATGGCACCTCCGTCAATGTTGTTCCAGATTTTAGATTGATTAATGTCTCTGTAATCGATGAATTTGTCTCTCCTGATTGGCCGTGGTTTGAACCCCTAATTCCCAAATTATCATTAAGTTCATCGACCAATATACATGTAGCTTGATCTTCTTGACCATTATTATTTAAAGGATCTGGTTTATGATCTTTATTTCTAGTATATTTTTGATCATTTGAAGGGGCTTTTTTTACCGTTCAAGTTTTGATTTTAGCCTGATATGAATATAGATGTAGTGCATATAATATAAAAAAGGGGAAAATCCCTAATTGCACTGTATACTCTAGTGCTCCTTGCACAATAACGACATTATTTGTTACATTCATAATTTGTGTGAAAAACTTACGTATATGTTACACATAGGGATCGTGTGGAACCTAATGTAAAATTTATACTTTTATATTTCAGTTTAAATTTTCCAGGTTGCTTCTGAATGAGATCTGTCAACATAGAAGAGAATTTTCTATACTCTTTTTCCAATTTGTGCATCCTCTACTTGAGTTTTTCACTTTCTGAATCGCTTTCAGAAGATCTACTTCTAGAACGACTCCTTCATGTTTTCCCATCCTATATTTTTTATTTTTAAATTTAATAATAAATACCAGGATAGATCAAATTTACGTTTGAAGTTTCTATTTACAACGGAAAAAATAGAGGATGTACGGTCCATGATAACATACATATGCACTACCGCGTAAATATTTTTATATTTACTAGAATATTATGTGCGCGCGCTCACTTTTATACTCATTTTATAATTTGTTCAATTTTCTAATAACAATTCATTTGTTAAAATTTTCTGAAGACTTATATTCTTGTTGAAATTAGATTCTGAAAGAATGAATTCATTGTATCAATGTATCGTAAAATGTACGAGTACTATTATTAGGGAGCGTTTATATATTCCGTAACGTTATTTTAAACTTTATTACCTTCCCACACCCTAACTGCAGTTACGTAATATTTTTTTGTATTATTTTCAAAAACTTAACAGACGTTTTGTAAATAAACATAGATTTTCAGGATGAAGTGCGGTATAGAAATAAATTAAACAATATTTTGACGTAACACAACAATGCTTTTTTGATATTTGTTTAGTTACACAAATCTTAAATTTATTTACAAAGGAAGAAGTATCAGCATTTTTTCAAAGAATTATGTAAGTTTTATCATTTTCATGAGACAATTAGGAAAGATTTTTAAATATTCAAGATGTGTCAAGAAAAGAATGCAGAAGATTTAAAAATTATATATTTTATTTTACAGGGTTTTACAAATGATTAGAAAAATTTCAGCCTTTTCAAAACATATTTAGGTCTTTTATAGTTTCAGAAGAGAAGAAATAATCAATATTCCATAAATTTTTGGAAATGCTTCCAAAGTTTAAAATATTTGAAGTCTATGCAAAACCTCTTGAATTCATAAAAATATTTGTAAGTGATTCCAATTTTTTCTTAAAATGTTGAAAAATCATTTAGAGTGTAAAAAATTTACCTGAAAATCTTCCAAAATTTCTTGCGAGTTTGAAAAAAATTATAAAATAATTGTGAATATTTCATATTCGCCAACAAAAAATCTAGATTAAGGAAAATATATATTTTACGGGATTTTACAAAATAATAGGAAAAGTTCGAGCCCTTTTAGAATTAAATATCTACACAATACTTCTTAAATTCTTCAAAATATTTTGATCTCACTGTAACTTTTCTTGAAATTTAGAAAAGTTATTTAAAATTTAAACTGCTAGCTAAAATATCCCCAATTTTCCTAAAAACTTGAATAATATTAATTTCTTCGCTTGAGACCTTTCAAATTTATTCTAATTAAGGGCATGCGACACTTTACCATATGAGCTTTCAATTTTTCACACATTTTGTTCACAAATTTTAATTTGAAAAAAAAACATTAGTGTCCAGATGTTTGCATTTTTAACGTCTGGCTTTCCTTTTGTTTAAGAACTTTCACATAAATCTGCATTTTTTTAAAATCTTCTGCAGTTTAAAAATCTTCTTTATTTTTGTAAATTTTCGCAATATTTGTAGAATTTTATGGCTTAACTTATTTTTTGTTTTTGAATGTTACAAAATTAAAACATTTTACTTTAAAATCTTCTACTCTATCTCGAAATTTTAGGAAATATTTGATGTTTTAAAATCTTTTTTGAATTTTCTGCTGAAACTCATTTTTCGAATTCAAAATTCTTAAGAAATTGTTTTGGAAACCTAAAGAATTTATGTCATTATCCTGAATTTTCAAAAAAGTCCTCAATTATCTTATAAATTTTTATTGTTTTTTAATGGTGTTAAAACTTGTAAATATCTCTTAAATTCACTAAAATTTATTCTAAAATTATTCATTTTGGCAAGATGTTGCTTTAAACACTTGTTAACACTTTTTTTACCTTATAAAATAATATGAAAAGTTTTTGAATCTTTTTTAATGAGCTCTTAGAACTCATTAGTAAAAAATTGTTATACTCTAAACGTTGTAAAGCTTCAGCATAAAAAAGACAATACTACATGTGAAGAGTCCGCGGTCTAAACCTGTTAACTGGCTTTTTTTAAATGATTTTTTTCTATTTTCGGAAACATTTTTTATACACAGTTAATATCCCCCAAACGAAACTGTAAAATTTATTTTAGTTTTTTTTAAAATAAATTTTAGAAAATTGCGCTTTGGTATCTACAGGATAAGTCCACAGAATGATTTTCCTTTTTACAGCATAACATAAGTCCGCAGAATAATTTTCCTTTGACGTTTAGAATTTCTAAAATGTCAGTTAAAAGGTTTAGACCGCGGACCCTTTATGCAATCTCGAAAACGAGGCGATTAATATAATGCAAAGTTTTTATTCATGTTCTTGCACACAAATTTGGAATTGGTTTACAACCCAGTGGGCACAACATTTGGCGACGTCTTTACGGCATCGTTACGACATCTTTACGACAACTTTACGGCATCCTATGTCCATGTCGTTAAAGTGTCTTTACGATATCGTAAATACGTCGTATTATCTGACGATGTCTTTACGATATCGCAAAGACGCCGAAAAGACATAGACATAGGATGTCGTAACCATGTCGTAAATGTGTCGTAACGATGTCGTAAAGACGTCGCCAAATTTTGTGCCCACTGCGAATATTACTGTCGTTCGATTTAATTTTCCTTTATTCCTAAAAAAAATTGAACAGAAGTCTTTATGTAGGAAAAGTGAAAATGAAAATGAAAAGATCATTCTGATGTGTCTGTTTTCTTTTACGCCTGGGACAAACCCACGAATGTGGAAAATTAAATTATACTTTGACGAATTTCAGACCATTGAAATTTGAATGAACATCTGTCATTATTTGTCATTCATTTGAATTAATGCCAATGAACATGTGTCATTCTTATCTACTAATATTTTTCAAAAGGTTAGAGTAAGAAATTTTTTTTTATAATGCTGTAAACAAATTAATGAATAAAAGCCCTTTTTGATGACTCGCCTTGAATGGTTTTGTTTGAAATTTAGAGTTTTTATATTAATTTAAAGAAACGTAAGCCTAATTTTAAATATTTAAAAATATCCGCTGTTTGTCAATTATTTAAACAATTCTTATAAACGAATACACAGTTTTCGTATGTTGCAATGGACAGACTCCATTTTTATTGCAGAATCGACCAAAAATTTCATGCCAATGACTTCTTGCTGTAATTTTTTTTCAAATTAACACCAAATGGTAATTATTTAAACAATACTTATAAACAAATTCACATTTTTAACATTATCCTACGAATAGGTCCAATTTTTTTGCGTAGCCCACTAAAGATGTATAGTTAGTGACTTCTAGCTGTCATGATTTTTTAGATTAACAACAGCTGTTAATTATTTCAACAATATTTAGAAACAAATTCACATTCTTTCACATTATTCCACAAATATGGCCATTTTTTGGAACCAACAAAAAATATATTGATTGTCACTCCTAGCCGTAATTTTGTTCAAATTGGCAAAAAATTAATTCCTTCAACAATTTTTATAAATAAATGCACATTTTAACCATTTGTTCAAGAATAAGTTCCATTTTCTTACCAAAATTAACTAACAATATATTGTAAATGACTCTTCCATATAAAACTTTGCCTATGGATGAAAAACAATAAGAAAGGGTGTTGACACTTATTGTTGATTCGGCAAAGAAAATTAATTTTTTTACGAAAAAATTGTCAAAATGTGCATTTCACATAAATGTTGTTTAAATAATTAATAGGTCTTGTTAATTCGACAAATAAGGCAACAAGGAGTCATTGGTAACAATTTTCTAGCTTACTCGAAGAAAAAAATAAACATAATTCTGCAAAAGTGAGCAAAATGTACATTCGTTTATAAATATTGTTTAAACAATTACCAGTTGTTATTTATTTGTAAAATGTAAGTAAGGGGTCATTTACAAGGCATTTTTTGTCAATTCTGAAAAAATGGTTGCTGTTCATTGTGACATACAAAAACTGTGTATTTATTTATAAAAATTGTTTAAATAATAGCGAAAAAGCAGATATTTTAAAATAGTTGCAATAAGGCATACATTTGTCTCGTATTGTATATAAAAACTGTGAAATTCAAACAACTAATCATTGTTCATTTTAAAAAAATCATAAATAATTAATTAGAAAATTACTATTAAAATTTAAAATTAAATTAATAAAATTATTAATAGAATCAACATAAAAATAATTATACATTGCTTTCATTTTGAAGCACTAGGTTTATTAAAAACTATATATAGTTTTACAATTATTATTGATTATTTATTATTTATTGAGTGCAAATTTTATTAATATTTTTCTATAATAATTATTTTATGTAATTTAATTTAAATTTATAAATAATATCCAAATTTACAATAATTTTTAATTATTATACAAGGTTCATTTCAATAAGTGAAAAAAACATAATAAAAATATTCATTAATTTATTAAAAATTAATTTATCATTAAAATTAATAATTTTAAAAATCATTCACCTTCGTAATTTTTTACTTTAAAACTAGAATTTTACTACTTTTTGTAAATTAAAAAAAAAATTAATAAATTTCATTGATAAAATATACCTTGCTATAATTTATTTATATTATTATAAATAAATAATAATTTAATTATTTCAATTTTAATGATTGATTAATTTTAATCATTCTCTTTGCCACACAACGTAGACAAATTTATAAACATTAAAATTCACATCACGATTGTATTCAATTTAACAATAATTATTAATAGTCCTCAATTGATACAATGGTCATATAATTATAAAATTTTTAATAGAAACTATACACTTATTATATAAAATACCCCTACCCCCTACATTAGAATATTTATATACTTTTATTATTTAAATTGTATTAATATGTTCCTTTATTTATTTTAAATTAATTGAATTTATATATTTTCTTTCTATTATTTATTCTAAAAAGGAATTTCGTACAAATATTTAAATTTTAATTATAGATAAAAAGCAATCTGGATTACGCCAAGTTTAAGCCAAATCATGTATGATTTTAAAAGTCGGACAGACCTAATTTATGAAATTCTTCTTTTATAATTTACCTTCATTAAAAATTCAAGGTCAAAATTTCCCTTTACAATTAGCTATACCAGAAGCTCTTAGGCGCGCGACCCACTAATTTACTTGTAATTATTTTATTTGGAAATTAAGTTCAAGAAAATACCACGATAATCATTATTACTTTAATAACTTATATTTATACACGACTTCGCATGGGTACCATATACGACGAAAGACAGGGTTGTGTACTCGAATTTTGAAAACCCGACTAAATTTGGGATGTGGTTTTCTGCAGTTTTCCTCTCATCTGACCAAATATTTATGCAAATGCGAGTACTTCGAGCAAACTCGTATATAGCTGCATTATAACTAAATCTTAGTAAAACAAAATGACCCTATTCGTTGAAAATAGCCAAATTCTAAACTTTTTATGAAACTTCTTTCAATAATTAATAATTCTGGTAAATTTAACAAATAACTTAGAAAAGAGTCATCACAAAGAAAATCTTAGTTAACTTCGTAAGCGAATTTAAATAATACCCCAACTCTCAATATGTTTATGAAAATTGTTTGAATGATTGATAATTATTATAAATTTACAAAGTAACGTGAAAAATTATCATCGAAAGACATTCTTACTTCATTATGTAAATAAATTATGCCTCTTTCTTGAAAAATAGCTAAGCTATAAATATGTTGATAAACGATTTTTAAATAATTAATAGTTGTATATTTTCAAAGCATCAGAGAAAAAAAATCATCGGAAAGATATTCTTAGTTAATTATGGTAAGAAATTAAGCCTACTCGTAGGAAGAAAAGCAAACTCTTAATTTTTTAATTGAAATTCTTTCAATAATTAATAGTTCTTGTAAATTTACAAAGCAACATAGAAAAGAGTCATCGAATAAATATTCCTAGTTGATTTTGAAAACAAATCAACTCGTAGGATAAACGTCAAACTCTTAATTTTTTAATTAAAATTGTTTAAATAACTAATATATCTTGTAAATTTATAAAGCAAAATAGAAAGCAGTCATCGGATAGGCATTCTTGGTTAACTTCGTAAACAGATTTACTTGTAAAAAAAAGGGCAAACACTTAATTTTTTAATTAAAATTGTTTAAATAATTAATAGTTCTTGTAAATTTGCAAAGCAATATAGAAAAGAGTCATCGGCTAGACATTCTTAGTTGACTTCGAAAACAAATTGATTCATAGGAAAAAGGCCAAACTTTGAAGTTTTTTATTTAAATTATTTAAATAATTAATAGTTCTCGTAAATTCGAAAAGCAATATATAAATGAGTCACCGAATAGACAATCTTATTCGACTCCGTAAAAAAATTGACTTGTAGAAAAAAGGGCAAACTCTTAATTTTTTAATTAAAATTGTTCAAATAATTAATAGTTCTTGTAAATTTACAAAGCAATCTAGAAAAGAGTAATCGGATAGCCATTATTAGTTGACTTCGAAAACAAATTGATTCGTATGATGAAGGCCAAACTTTAAATTTTTCAATTAAAATTGTTTAAATAATTAATAGTGCTTGTAAATTTGCAAAACAAAAAAGAAAACAGTCATCGGATAGACATTCTTGGATGACTTCGTAAACAGATTTACTTATAGAAAAAAGGACAAACACTTAATTTTTTAATTAAAATTGTGTAAATAATTAATAGTTCTTGTGAATTTACAAAGCAACATAGAAAAAAGTCATCGGATAGACATTCTTAGTTGAGTTCGAAAACAACCCAGTGGGCACGCAGTTTGGCGACGTCTTTACGACATCGTTACGACATCTTCACGACAACTTTACGACATCTTATGTCCATGTCGTAAAGTTGTCTTCACGATATCGTAAATAAGTCGCATGATCTGACGATGTCTTTACGATATCGCAAAGACACCGGAACGACATGGACATAGGATGTCGTAAAGATGTCGTAACGATGTCGTAAAAACGTCGCCATATTTTGTGCGCACTAGGAAATTGATTCGTAGGATAAAGGCCAAACCTTAAATTTTGTAATTAAAATTATTTAAATAATGATTAATGCTGATAAATTTGCAAATATATGTAGAGAAGAGTCATCGCATAGACATTCTTATTTAACTCCGTAAACAAATTTACTTGTAGAAAAAAGAGCAAACTCTTTATTTTTTTATCAAAATTGTTTAAATAATCAACAGTTCTTGTAAATTTACAAAGCAATATAGAAAAGAGTCATCAGATAGACATTCTTAGTTGACTTCGAAAATAAATTGAATCGTAGAATAAAGGCCAAACTTTTAATTTTTTTATTAAAATTGTTTAAATAATTATTAGTTCTTTTTTAAAGCAACGTAGAAAAGAGTGAGTTGACTTCGTGAACAAATTCACTCGTAGAAAAAAGTCAAACTCTTAATTTTTTAATTAAAATTGTTTAAATAATTAATAGTTCTTGTACATTCACAACGCAACATAATATATTAAACGTATTCTTTAAAGAAGTGCCATATATGAAAATTGTTTAAATAATTACAATGTTTGAAGATTAAATAAATGCTAAAAGCCATAAATGAGCTCCACTAGAATTCGGCGTGATCGCTGTAACTTAATGGCTAGGAATGTTTACATCCAATAATATAAAGAGATCCCTCGAACGTGCCTGTTTCACTTTTCTATTACTCTGTGAGAAGCTGTAACCAACTTTCAACTATAGGACTATAAAGTAATAGAAATAAATAATTATGTTTTAAATATCACATTAATAAGTCTAATTTATAAGGTCCCAAAATAATGAAAAATCTACTTTCACTAATTTGAAAAATTTAGTTTAGATTTTTTAAACAACAAAAAATCAAAAATCCATACATAATCAATTTCTTAATCTAGAATTTATCTTTTGCTAATTGTACTGAATCATTTTGAATTTTAATTAACAAGTCCATAGTAGAAAATACTCTGCGAAATATTTCTGATTGAAATGTAATAGTTACTCATTGCTTAGAGTAGTAATTTTTTTTAAACATTATATAATTATTTGAACAATTAATAATTGTTTATTTACAAAATTTTTTAAGATTGAGTCGCAGAAGTCCATTTTTTTCAAACTGGTAACCTATGCTACTTTTTGTTCAATAATTACATCATTTTCATGCATTTCTTCTAATTGTTAACAAATCTCTATTTGTTTAAACAATTTTGTTTGCTCAAGCCATTTTATTTCGATAACATTGAAGAAATGAAACAAAATAGAATATATACAATTATTTTTCGGAATGTATCGTGTATCTGAAAAATAAATGAACCACTTTTGTTATTGTTTAAACAAATATAATTTCTTTAAATAATTATTATTCTAGAAATTTTCTAAAAATTATATTTCCTGAACTAATTAAAAAAGGAATTTCATTGTTTAAACAATTTTTATTTGTTCGAGCAGTTTCTATTACAAACTGTGAATCAGTAATATAAAATATGATACATAAAATTATGGTTTCTGTAAGTTTTTACTACTTTCAGTAAAGATTTTAAATCTATGAATAATTCAACAATACACTTTTATAATTCAAATTTTATTATGACTTTTATGATTTATTCAATACTGCGCCAAAAAATATGTAAACCATCCATACTCAATTTAAATAAAATTTAAAAAAAATTAATTTTGTAAATCATAACGTAAAGCTTTTAGAAGAATTCACTACTACTCGAAATCATTCAATATTATGTTTAATTCAGAAAATAAGATTTTAAAAATATTTTTGGAAAAACATTTTTTAAACATATTTTATTTGTTTAAACAATGAAAAAATGGTCAATATATTTTAATAATGCACTAGACATTAAGGAAAATAATTGTATATATTCTATTTTATTTCATTTTTTCAGTTATTGAAAAAAACTGCTTGACCAAATAAAAATTGTTTAAACAAAAAAAGATTTGTGAAAAATTTGAAGAAATGTACACAAATTTCGTAATTATTGGACAAATAGTAGCATAGGATACCAATTTGAGAAAAAATGTTACACCTCTGACTCAATTTTTAGGAATTTGTAAATATACGATAATTTTTTGATTAAATAATTGCATGTTTAAAAAAACAATGTACTACTCCAAACAATAGTTAAATATTACATTTGCATCAGAAAATTTCGATTATTTTTTACATATTTTGGGAATTAATAATTGTTTTAATAAGTTGCATTAATTTAAACAATTTGAAATTGTTTAGAAAGTCATGGGCAATATTCAATAAATGATAGTTTTAGATTCCCAATGGCATGTCTTAATATTTGAATTTTGAAAAACTAAAATTTTAAACAAAACAATTTTTTACACTTTAATAACTGAGCAGGAAAACTTTATGTTGTCTTAAATAATTGTTTAGGGACTCATACAAATATACAAATTCACATACAAGTAATTTGTTTATTATTCCATTTATTTGGTTATAAACAAATTTTATGAAAAAATTGACAAATAGTCTTATTATTGGTAAACAATTTCTTGTTGTAGCTAAAAGTGCTTCATATTAATGTAGGAATGAGATTTAATTGCAAAACTAATTTAAAAGTTTATAATAACCATTATTATAAACAATTCTTGTGGCAAAATATTAAAATTATATATTTTTCCAAATTATAATTTCCTTTTATCGCCATAACGACTTCAGGTATTCCTTATAATAATAATAAATATTTAATAATATTTGATCAAATATACCAATTTAAATTCTTATAAACAAATTAGATAAACAAATTCAAAATGTTGGTAAAACCTTAAATTTTAATATTTTGTCACCAGAATTATTTATAAAATAGCTTAAAACATTTCCAGTGCAAAAAAATTTTGTCTATACGAAAGGGCAAAAATTTTTTATTTGTTTCAATAATTTGTTTATAAAAATATAAATGGTTATATTTCATCAAATATTAATAATTATTCATTATTTTGAAGAATACCTGAAGTCGTTCCGACGATTGAAGGAAATTATAATTTGAAAAGGTTTCAAATTTAAATATTTTGCCACAAAAATTGTTTATAAAAATGGTTATTATAAACTTTTTAATTATTTTTGTGATTAAATTTCATTCCTACATTAATATGAAGCATTTGTATCAAACAGAAGATATTTTTACGGATAATAAGACTATTTGCTAAATTGTTCATAAAATTTGCTTGTAACAAATAAATGGAATAATGAACAATTTATTTGTATTGTATGAGTCCCTAAATATTCATTTAAGACAATCTAATATTTACCTAATATGTTATTAAAGCGTAAAAAATTTCAGTTTCTCCATACTTTGAGTGAAAAAATTATTAATAAACAATTAGAGAAAAAAGTTTGTGGCGTCAAGCTCTTCAGAATTCAATGAATTTTATTTTTTAAAATCTATTCATTAGATTTTTAAATGAGTTTTCGGTATTTTTTGGAAGCGCAACTTTTTGTCTATTTATTTTTTTCATAGCTTGTATCGTTTGTCAAAAAAATTAACTTTTTTATTGTTTTTATTGTTTTTTACGCATAAAGCAAAAACTGCGCAGTGCATCCTATAAAAATAATCGAAAAGTGATTCATAACAAATTTGTAGATCTTTCCAGGGCGGAACATTTTAGCTTATTTATTATTTTCGTTTCTTGCATAGTTTGATTAGAAAATGGAATTCTTGGATTTTTTATTACTTTAAGTACGATCAAATTTTGAATTTTCAACTTTTCGACGAAATCAAAAAATTTGTTATGATAATCTTGTAGGGCTTTCAAAAATCAACGTTTTTCTACTCTTGAATTTTTTCACATCATGCTTTGTTTGGCTTAAAATGCTAATTTTATTTATTTTTTTATTAATTTTAAAAATCCTCTAACTCTGATAATTTTCTATTTATAAAAAAAAGTCATAAGTATAAAATGTATGAGTTTGTCAATACTATTCATAATCCTACATGTAATTTTTAAATCTTGAAAAAATGTGGTTTCAAAAATTTTTGAAAATTTGCTTACTTTTTTAATTTTCATCCAAAATAGCTGGTTCACAAACTCGTTCTTTCTTTTTATGTCTTAAAAAAGTCTGCCAAAGCAGAATCCAATCTGATCAATTTTTCGAAAGTTATCGTGCTTACAGAATACAGACTATAGTCAGATTTCATAAAAATCGTTTTGAGAATGTAAAAAAAAATTCATAATCGGACCAAAATTTAAGGCTCTGGAAATTTTTGAACGAAAAAAGTGCATTTTCTCCTACTCTGCGTTGTACATCAGCTCACGCACACACGACTGTTTATAACTCGCTCCTGATTGGTCAAGCTTAAATATCTTATTACTCGAAAACTAAAGCTTCAACTGAATTTTGGAGAAAAAAAATTCGATTTATTTTTTTAAATTTTATACAGCCTTTTAAGTCTAGACACTTGGGTCTGGAACACCCTGTATGGCGTGATAAGCCTTACTCGTGAGGAGATAAAGAAGTTCATCCCCTACAAAACACCATAGCAGGAACGATAAAATGCCTCCCTACGGACACCCTGAGTGAATGGTTACACATAAAATGATATCACCCTTAGTAGTAGTTAGGTTCCTGTTGGCCAACATATGGCAGGTCCATTCTACGACTGCAATAGGCACGCCATGTTCATTCATGCCCGCCCTGATCACCTCTCCAGATGTGCAATTGGAGGCTCCTTCGATATTCATAAAAGTTCCAATCTCAAAGTCTTTCTGCTTCAGTTTTCCTTTAATTAGGTTTACTGATACCCTTAGTGGGCTGAATCAGGAATTTACTAACAAAAACAACCTACAGTCTACAATTGAGGTGACTTAGAGATCCCTCTAGGTAGAGTTGAGACCATGGAGAATCCTTAATATAAAATCTCTAAACGATATTGTCGATTTCGATTGTGACAATACTCGATTTCATTGCTATATGCGTGTGACACGAAGCGTCAGTGCGTTAGACAGCATTGGAAAATATGAAAAAATTGTCACGATTGCTCGTTCTTTGATAGCTACACGCGTGCGACAGAGGCATCCGTGAGTCACCGTAAGTTAGAAAGTACGCGAACTAGAGCCAATGAGCGTTGCATAGTTCAAGCATGCGCAAGAATTTTTTAAAGGCTTCTCCTTTACCACCACCTTGCCACCCGTACCGCCGCAATACAGGGCCTCTGCTAGTTATTTATGATCGAATTCTTATTTAAATGTAGGTCTCTCTACTTGTTATCTATGATCGTATTTTTATTTCAATTTCGGAAAGGACATTTTAAAGCCTTTAAAGCATTTAAACGAACCATCTGGACCATTTAATATATCTACCTGAGTGCCTGCGGAGAATTTCTCAGTGCTTCTCAGAGCCTTGAGAATCTTTAGCATATACTCTGAGATTTCTATCGGTAGGGTTAGTATATTTTTAATAACAAGTTAATGTTTAAACTATTATTTGTTATTAATATAAACATTAACATTAAGCAATATTTCTATGAAGCATGGAATTTGTTATTAAAGTCCATTGCTGGTGTGAAATGCGATAACAACTTTTAAGATTTTGAGGTTAGGAATTAATGTTAGAATACAAGCGCGAACTGTTGGTCGCAGAATTATATAAATTTGACCACTCCAATGTAAATCATCCGTATAACTACAAAAATCTATCAAATATTATTTTTTGCTATGAAAGATTACGAAAATTTACTACAGAAACTTTACGAAAGTTGAGCTTTTACTCACTTTCTTCCCAGGTAAAAAGAATCGATAAAAAGCGAGTCGGTTTGAATTGCGTATCTGTCATTTGCAGATTAAAAGAATAACAATGCAATCGGTTAGCCACATTTTTAATTGGTCACCTGTGCGCAGGCTGTGGTCACTCAATACTTTAGAAGTGCAGACTTATAATCGACAGTGGTGCCATCAAACGAGCCCGCAGATTTTTAATATAAGATAATAGATGCTCGTGGTTATATGCAGATGATTTGTAGATAACGTAATTTAAAAACTTAATAAATTGAAAAAGCAAGTAGAAAAACAAATAAAAATACTTAAATAATTACCGGAATAATTATTTATATATTTCTGTTTGTTTTTCTGTTGCTTTTTTTCATAAAAACTAGTTCTAAGGAAAAACGAAAGATGATGGTAGTATGTTTGAAAGCAGTTTTCATTTAAATTTTGTAATCATTTTCCACATCAATTTCCTTATCGGCAGGTTCCTTTCACAGAATATTACTCTGTTTTTATGGTAATGATACAAAAGGCACAGCTCCCTCTTTTAGTTACTGCAACGATAATCACCAGGTCGAAAATTAGGACAAGAAATTAGATATCAGCTCTCAAACAGTTCTTAATAGGATAGGTTTGACATGTGCTGACGTTCGGAAAACAATGAAGGAGTAAGAGAGATAGATCAAACTTTGGCCCCTGAGCGACGTGTAGCGGGGGAAAGTACTACAGAGCCATCTAACGAGCCCGCAAGACAGGATCAAAGTATGTGTCTTCACGGTTGCCTACATTAGTGACCACAGCCTGCCTGTGCGCGGTGCTTTAAATCTGCCATTCCACATTCGTCAAAATTCTGTGTGAATAGAGTTGAATGAGACTGACTCATCTGAAATAATTCCTCTGAGCATTCTAGGATTTGTTAATGTACATATGAATGTGTTGAGATTCAATATGAAATGGAGATCTTAAAAGATCACACCCAATGGTAAAAATACGATGCGCACATAGAAATGTTTAATAAACGTGAATCTGCCAATTGTAGCTTACTTCAGGCTATGTAACTACCTCAGCTTTAACTACGCAGTTAAAAATTTATAAGAATTAATTGTTTCGAATGAGAAGTATGAGATAATAAGTTTGAATATCACAATGCTGATTAATAAAAAATTACAGAAGTCCAAATAAAATAATATTGTAATATATTATAATTGATGCGACAATTTATTTATAAATTCAATGATTATTTAGTTGAAATTCTCTTTTTAAAGTAGTTTCATTAGATTATCCCATACAGGAATGATAAGTTTTACACTGAATTAAGCGCCAGTGACATTCATCTCATTCAGTGCACATGCTTAATGGCTGCAAGGAGTCCACGTGTTAGAAACAAACTCCGCAATTCACTTATATCCATTTGCATCACAAACACCCAAATGTTTAGAATTTCAATACCCGCATTTTTGGTAAAAGCAATTTCGATAAGATAAAACGTGAGTGTTAATTTTAGTAAATTTAAGATTCATATATGGTAAATGTGAAATGAATGTTTAACATTCTGATGTGGTGTGATGCAAATATGTCAAAAAAAATTTTCAGCAAAATCAATTAAAATACCTGAAAATAAATAGTCTGTAAATAAAAATAGATTACACGTAGGCCAAGATTTTCTTAAAGGTGGCCATTGAAGTATTTTTTAATGAATAATTTCAACTATTTAAATTAATTTGTTTCAATTAAATTATTAATTTTCTATCGGAATTATCGTTCCTCTATCTGTTAATGCTGATTCATAATCGCTAATGAATGGGTCCGAGAAAAAAATTACGTGGCCGATTTAAAAAGTTGATTTCTCATTCAAAATTCACTCTAACCTATGGGCGGCTATATGGAATTCCAGTGACAGATACGTAATTCAAAAGGCCTCAAAACCCATTCAAATGCAAGTGAATGGATTTTTGTTTCAATACAAGAACAATATTATAAAAAGAATTTAAAATAAAATAGAATTTACTTATAATCAGGCAGGTTTTACACATTATTTAGCAGAATCTCTCAGCGATTAAAATTATTTTATAGTAAATTATGCAAGATGTTTTTTTCCGATCTGAGATAAAAAAATCAAATTTGGACATCTATGTTAAGAATAATAAAAAACAGATTAATTTTTCACCCATAAAATAATTTTTAACTCAAAAGATGAAGTCTCAAAAAAAATATCAAATTTTAAACAAAAATAGAATAATTCCGTTTTTACTTTATAAAAATTAATATTCGATCGCAACAATGAAATTTTTTACAGATTATTACAAATTTTAATTAAAACAGATGAACTTGATACCAAATAATAAAAGTTTTAACAAAAAAGATGAATTTTTAATCACAACGATTAATTTTCTATTAAACAACATTTTTTAAAGCAAAGAATAGAATTATCAACTAAATTAATTTTCAATGCAAGAACAATATTACAAAAAGAATTAAAAATAAAATAGAATTTACTTATAATCAGGCAGGTTCTACACATTATTTAGCAGAATCTCTCAGCGATTAAAATTCTTTTATAGTAAATTATGCAAGATGTTTTTTTTCCGATCTGAGATAAAAAAATCAAATTTGGACATCTATGTTAAGAATAATAAAAAACAGATTAATTTTTCACCCATAAAATAATTTTTAACTCAAAAGATGAAGTCTCAAAAAAAATATCAAATTTTAAACAAAAATAGAATAATTCCGTTTTTAATTTATAAAAATTAATATTCGATCGAAAAAATGAAATTTTTTACAGATTATTACAAATTTTAATTAAAACAGATGAACTTGATACCAAATAGTAAAAGTTTTAACAAAAAAGATGAATTTTTAATCACAACGATTAATTTTCTATTGAACAAAATTTTTTAAAGCAAAGAATAGAATTATCAACTAAATTAATTTTCAATGGAAGAACAATATTACAAAAAGAATTAAAAGTAAAATAGAATTTACTAATAATCAGGCAGGTTCTACACATTATTTAGCAGAATCTCTCAGCGATTAAAATTCTTTTATAGTAAATTATGCAAGACGTTTTTTTCCGATCTGAGACAAAAAAATCGAATTTGGGCATCTATGTTAAGAATAATAATAAAACAGATTAATTTTTCACCCATAAAATAATTTTTAACTAAAAAGATTAAGTTTCAAAAAAAAATCAAATTTTAAACAAAAATAGAATAATTCAGTTTTTAGTTTATAAAAGCTAAGATTCGATCAAAAAATGAAGTTTTTCACAGATTATTTCAAATTTTAATTAAAACAGATGAACTTGATACCAAATAGTAAAAGTTTTAACAAAAAAGATGAATTTTTAATCACAACGATTAATTTTCTATTAAAATTATTTTTTTTACAAAGAATAGAATTATCAACTAAATTAATTTTCAATGCAAGAACAATATTATAAAAAGTATTTAAAATAAAAAAAATCACTTAAAATCAGGCAGGTTCTACATATTATTTAGCAGAATCTCTCAGCGATTAAAATTGTTTTATAGTAAATTATGCAAGAGATTTTTTCCGATCTAAGACAAAAAAAATCGAATTTGGACATCTATGCTAAGAATAATAAAAAATAGATTAATTTTTTACCCATAACATTAATTCTGTACAAGAAAAAACTACTTGTTTACAACCAACAATGATATAATTAAAATTTCCCTTAAAGACATTAATTTTTAACAAACAAAAGAAATCAAGAAAATAGTTCAATCCTAAATAAACAAGATAAGATTTTAACATAGAAAAATAATTTTCTACCAAAAAAACTAATTTGGAAATGAAAAAATTAATTTTCAATTAAAAATAGAATTTTTCATCCTGAAATTGTGCAGTCGATTTTTTAATCAATTTTTAACAAAATAGTTGAACCCTAATAAAAAAGATCAGTTCTCAAACAAATAGTAAAGTTTTTAAGCAAAAAAGATAAATTTTTAATTAAAAATATAAATATATGAAACAAGAAATAGGATAATTCCTTTTTAGTTAAAAGAATTAATTTTTAACAACAAACAATTAAATTTCAACAAATTAATTGAAAGTTTACTAAAATAGATGCATTTAATGATACATAGTTGAAATTTTAATCAAACAGATGTATTTTCAACCAAGAAGATTAATTTTATATAAAAAAGACACTGTTTGAAACAAATAATTGAATTTTCAACCCAAAAATATCCATTTTTAATTCAAAATTTCAGAATTCCACCAAAAGTGGGATAGTTAAATTTTCAGTTAGAGAATTTAATTTTTAACAAAAAACGGATTGTGTAACTTAATAGTT
This sequence comes from Belonocnema kinseyi, assembly GCF_010883055.1. Taxonomy (NCBI): domain Eukaryota; kingdom Metazoa; phylum Arthropoda; class Insecta; order Hymenoptera; family Cynipidae; genus Belonocnema; species Belonocnema kinseyi. The sequence continues at coordinate 114,471,670 of NC_046665.1, read as the reverse complement.
TTGTTCTTAATCACAAAGATGAATTTTCAAACGAGAAGACTAATTTCCTACCGAAATAACGAATTTTCATCGAAACATGTGCATTTTCAAACCAAAGGGTTGAATTTTCAACTACAAAAGATTAATTTTTAACTTCAAATATCAATTCTCTACCAAAAATGGTATAATTCAATTTTATCTTACATAAATTGATTTTGGACTAACTATAAAGGAACTTTTAACAAACTAGTTGAATTCTCAATTAAAAAGATGAATGTTCAAAGAAGTAGTTTTATATTTCTAACAAAAAACACAAATTTTCAACAAAATACATAAATTTCCAAAGAAAGAATTCTATTTTTAACTAAAAAAGATCAAGGTTCAATAAGAAAAAACAAATTTCAAACGAAAAAAAAATAATCCATAAATTTTTAAACAATTAATTAGATTTTTAACGAAAAAAGAATACACTCTAATTTAAAAAATTACTTTTTCACTAAAAATGTCATAGTTTAATTTTCTGTTAAAAAAAAAATTAATTTCAACAAGAAAAAGTGTAATAAAAATTATTTCAAAGAAGATCGAATCCATTTACCGTCAGGCACATTCTGCAATTCAAATCGGTGAATCGATCAGGAAGGGAATTATGTTGTTTTTAGATTAAAATTTAAGAGAACTATTTTTTCGTCATAAAAAAATTTTATTATCAAAAGATTAATTTTTAGCCAATATGATCAATGTTTTACATAAAGACGAATTTTGAACCAATCACTTGATTTTTAAACAATAAGGGAACAGTTTTTAAAATTTTTTAGTTGATCCTTTGAACTTTTCCCCAATTTTTTTAACTTTTATTTAATATTAATTAATTAATAATTACAAATATTCATATACATTATAACATGTTATTAATAAAAGAGTTATAATTAAGGGCATGTGACACAGCTAAATACCTATATTACCGACGACAGTTTTTCAGTTCACTGAATGTTTTTTTGAACCTAAGAACTTTTTTTGTAAATAAAATATCGAGCTGAAACTTTGGGAAATGTATTAGAGTGCAATAAAGTACGTTTAGGTACTGCATTTTGGTAGGAACTTCACTGAAAATTATTTCATCTTTTTTCTGAACCTCAACATTTTTTGAACGTTCGAACTTTTTTTATACATAAAATATCGGTCTCAAACTTTGAGAAATGCAAGAGCCGAAAGAAAAGTACGTTAAAGTACAAAGGTTAATAATAAAAGATGTAAAAAAAAATATTTCAAGAATCAATTCCAACGGTATCAGCCGGTAACGTTGTACACGAAAATACGAAACCTGGCGGCCACTAGACGAGGCTCTCGAGAGTTCGTATTTTCGTGTACAACG
>NC_046665.1:114446061-114470219 GCF_010883055.1 Belonocnema kinseyi | reverse complement strand
CCTGAACGTACTTTATTGTACTCTAATACATTTCCCAAAGTTTCAGCTCGATATTTTATTCACAAAAAAAGTTCTTAAGTTCAAAAGAACATTCAGTGAACTTAAAAACTGTGATCGGTAATATGGGTATTTAGCTGTGTCACATGCCCTTAAATTGTTAAAATCAGAGAAACGTGACATGCGCTTTAGCTTTATATACGCACGCCTGCTCTGAGTATCGAAGTACCCACTACTCTGACCAGTCGGCGTATCAAGAGCACGCATTATATGAGCATACCTAGTTCATTTTCGAGGCACTAACTACGCGTAACGGAGGGCACTTCGGTCGCACTGATGGCGGTATATGTGTTACACTGAAAATCTCTCAGCGCAGGATATAAAAGAGATGGAGAGGCGATATCAGGGATGCTGGGATATCAACATGATGGCTGACTACTGTTGGATTTTAAAACGAGATCAAGTCAATCAAGGTACCAAACGAAAGCGAAACCCACTACGTAGGTCTTTTAGGACAAAAGGGTTCGATACAAGCGAGACAAAGAAAAATAAAAAATAAAAGAACCCAGTGGGCACAAAATTTGGCGACGTCTTTACGACATCGTTACGACATCTTTACGACATTTTTACGACATCTTATGTCCGTGTCGTTTCGGTGTCTTTACGATATCGTAAAGACATCGTCAGATTATACGACGTGTTTACGATACCATAAAGACACCTTAACGACATGGACATAGGATATCGTAAAGTTGTCGTAAAGATGTCGTAACGATGTCGCCAAATTTTGGGCCCACTGGGAACCCTATGAGCGTGAGAGGCAACGGGACTCCCAGTAATAAAGCACCCCAAAGGGAACAGACTTTACTACGTCCACGTCGTTGTTCCTGGGTAACGCTAAAAGTAAATAAATCTTATTTACAAAATATCATACTATTGCCATGCAAGGAGACTAACGCAAATTAAAAAACCTCGAAACGTGAGGCGTAAAGGAATCTACAGTAAACGACAATCCCAGTCGAGGAAGGTAAAGGTTTAAAGGTTTTCGTCGATCTTATGTCTAATTTTGCGTTTCTCGATAAAATATGAGCCAACTGGGTTATGCTGACCCCGGATTCGGATTCTGCGACCCCAAAAACATAAGGATGTGCTGATTTAGACTACCGGGCATGAAATTTTTTTTTGTTGCAAAAGGATACAAGAAAAAACGCTGTATTCACCGATTTTACGTCTATTTTTGCGATTTTCGAAAATTTTTGAGCCAAATTGGTTATTTGGGTCTCAGATCCGAATCCAGCGAACCAAAAGACATATAAATATGTTGTTTAAATCCACCGGGCGAGAAAATTTTTTTTTTTTTGTTACAAAAATATACCTGAAAAATCGCTGTTTTTGTCGATTTTACGTCTATTTTCTCGTTTTTCAGAAAAATACGAGCCAACTTGGTTATTTGGACACCGGATTCGAATTCAGCGACCCCAAAAACATATAGATATGCTAGTGTAGTCTGTCGGGCAGACCGTTTTTTTTGTGTGCCGGTGTTATTTTAGTTAAAAATTTATCTCTGGTTAAAAATTTAAAAATTTTCTTGAAATGCATTTTTTGATTCAATTCAGCCGTTGCTGTTTTAAAATAATCATATTTTTTATTTTTTTGTTGAGAATTTATCTACTTTTTTAAAAGTTTAACTATTTTATTAAAATGTTATGTTTTTGGATGGAAAAGTAACTGTTTGGTTGCAAATTCGTTACTTTTTTTAAACTGAAAATTAAACTCTTTTATTTTCATTGTAAACGGTTTTGTTCAAAAATTTGACTTTTTAATGAAAGATTTGGATTTACAACCAAATAGTTTAAATTTTAACGAATTTGTTCAATTTCCAACTAAAAAAAGATTAATTTTCAACCAAAAATGGAACATTTTAATTTTTATTTATGTAAATTATTTTAAAACATCAAACAATGAATTTCCAACTAAATAATTTATTTTTCAGCAAACAAACAAAGAATTATTATTATCCAAAAAATGAATTTTCCAGGAAATAGTTTAATTTTCAACCAAAGAATCAAACCTAAAATAGTTAAACATTCAGTTTAAAAAATGTTTTTCAACAAACCAAGACGAATTTTCAACAAAATAAATTAATTTTAAATAAAATGAATACATTTTTAATAAAAATTATGTGCTTTCAAACCAAGAGAATGAATTTTCAACTACGAACCTTAATATCTTATTAACAAAATTAACCTTAGACAAAATACATTAATTTTTACCCAAATAATTGAATTTTCAACTATAAAAGATCACTTTTCAAACAAATGTCGAATAATTAAATTAACATTTTAAAAAATTTCTTTTCAATCAAAGAAAAAACAAGTTTTCAACAAAATATTGTAACCAAAAAGATTATTTTTCTACCAAAAACACTCAATTTAACAAAATGCAAGAATGATAAAAAATATATATTTCGGGTTCCAATCGTATACAATGCTACGAATTTTTGCGGACCTTCCTTAAAAATTTGCAATTGAAAAAATTATTTTTCAACCCAAAAACCAAATTTTTTAAAAAATAGTTAAATTTTCCTAGCAAGATTAATTTTCTTCTTGGATTAAAAATGTAGATCTTTTCGTAGAAAATTAAACTTTTGTTTAAAATTCAAATTTTTTTGCTGAAATCTGAGTGGAAATCCACCTTTTTTTAAACTTTTTTTTATATTAAAAGTTCAGCTATTTTAAGATAAATTATGTCTTTATTGTATAAAAATGCATATTTTTGGTTGATCATTAAACTGTTTTATTAAAATCACATACCTGTTAGTTTAAAATTCCACTGCTTTTTTGTTGTTGAAAACTTAACTATTTCATAGTAAATTTACTTTTTTGGTTAAAATTCATATTTTGGTGTTGAATAACGACTGAATCTTTTCTGAGTAAAAGTTCAAATTAAAAAAAAAAAGTTGTTTTTTATTCAAAATTAATTTGTTTTAGATATTTGATAGAGAATTGAACTATTTTATTATATTTTCATCATTTTTGGTTGAAAAAAAATGTGTCTTCTAGGATTGAAAATTCATTTTTTTTGTAGAAATTTATTTTTTGTTTAAAAATGCATATTTTGATCTTGAATTCAACAGTTTTATTATAAAGTCCTTTTTTTATTCAAAATTCGTCTTTTTTGGATTAAAAATTCAATTTTTTGTGGAAACGAATTTTTTCGTATTTCTTGTTTAAAAATTCATATTTTGATCGTAAAAAATCAATTTAGATTTTTTTAACATAAAATTTAACTATTTTACAAAATTTATATGTTAGATTTTAAAATTCATCAGTTTTAGTAAGAATATATTTTTCTAAATGAAAATGCAACTTTTTGGTTAAAAATTCTTCTTTGTTTGAGTATTCAAGTATTTTGCTTAAAGGATTTACTTGATTCACTTTATTAGGAAATCATTTTTTCGTTCCTAAAGATTTATATTTTTATTTTCAAATTCATCTCTTTGGTTGAAAGTTGAACTATTTTGTTGGAAATAAATCTTTTTCAATTTACAATTCAACTACTTGGGTAAAAGTTAAAATACATTGTTAAAAATTAAATTTTTGTTTGAATGCAATAGTTGCACAAAAGCGTCTATGGATTAGATTTTTGAATTCTTATCATTTTCTATTTTCTTACATAAATAAATAGAGAGCGGAAATTAGACATCTCATTGTTATTTTTTACCTTGAAATAAATAAATTAATCCCATTCTTGATGAAAATAATTGTCGAAGTATCTTAAGAATATTAATAATTCACAGGATGGCGAATCTTATTATCATAAACAAATTAGAATAACAAAATAGCAACATTGTAAAAATTTTGCTTGCAAAGTATATTTTTAAGTTGAAATTACTTAATTTAATCGATACGATCATATTTGATCCTGAAAATTTGTTGTCTGTTTTAATTTTTTTTATAAACAAATTATATAAACAAATGCATAGTTTAGACATTTATTGACCGTACATAATCGTTTTTTCTTAATATGTTTAAATTATATTAGTCGCAATACTTACTTATAGAGATTTTTTATTCGATATTATTTGTTTACTTTACGAACAAATGCATTGTTTGATCATTTATAGAGAGAAAGTAATTATTTTTTCCTCTGGTCGTCTTCAAATCACATGAATATTGATGCTTACTAACGAAGAATTGTCATTTCATATTATTTACTTATTTCATAAACAAATTTTATAAACAAATCCATAATTTGTCCATTTATAAAAGATATTCGTTTTTCTTTCTGATCGTTTTCAAATTCTATGAGTGATGATATTTAGCGGTAAAGACTTTTCATTCAATGTTATTTATTTATTTCATAAAAAATGCATTGTTTGGCCATTTATAGACAACTTGGAAGCTAATTCGTCTAGAACTAAACATCACTACTAATATAATTTTAAGGCGATAAAAAAGAAAAAAAGTTTACTTTATGTCTCTTAATGGCTCAACTATGCATTTATTAATGAAATTTACTTATATAATAAACAAATAATATCGAAAGAGAAGTCTTATCCACTAAACATTATAATGTATATAATTTGAAGTCGATCAGAAAGAAAAACAATTACTTTCTGCCTATAATTGGACAAAATATGCATTTGTTTATAAAATTTCCTTATAAAATAAACAAATAATATAGGATGACAATTATTTTAACTAAAAACTATCACTTATATAATTTAAAGGCGTTAAGAATGAAAAACAATTACTTTCTGCGAATAAATTGCCAAACTATGCATTTGTTTATATAATTTGTTTGTAAAATAAACAATTGATATTGAATGACAAGTCTGAATCCCTGAAAATCGCCACTATTATAATTTGTAGACGATTAAAAAGAAAAATTGCTACTTTCTGCCTATAAATGGTCAAGCTATGCACTTGTTTAGAACATTTGTTTATAAAATAAACAAATAATATCTATGGACAATCCTTCTTCACTAAACATTCCTGACTATGTAATTTAAAGACCATTAGAAAGAAAAACGACGACTTTCTCTCTATAAATAACCAAACTATGCATTTGTTTATAAAGTGAACAACTAATATCAAATCCCAATGTTTATCTCTATTTATGACGAATAATATAATTTATAGATGCTAAGAACAATAAAGCGATATAGTTTATATATATTTGAATAAAAATAGATAAAATTTATACACAAAGAAAAGAATTTTTTAAAAACCAAAAAGAGGAATTTTCAACAAATAAAGATTTTTCACTCAAGAAGGAAATAAAAGTTTATCTAAATTTTTGAACCTTCAAGCCAAATGACAAATTTTCTCTACCAAAATTTGATTTTGAAACCAAAATATGACTTCAGCAAAAAATGAATTTTCGACGAAACTGATGCATTTTTACTCAACAAACGTGAAATTTCAAACCAACAGAAATATTTGTTACTAAAAAAGGAGAATTTTCAACTGAAGAATATCAATCTAAAAAAAAATTCGAAAAGTTGCATTTTCAGTTAAAGGATTAACTTTAAACAAAAAAAAAAGGATTTTTGACTAAACAGTTAAATTTGTAACCAGGCAAAAAAGTTACATTTTCTGTTAAAAAAGATTTCAGTTGACTTTTCTGGGAGACAGTATGATTTTTTAAACAAGAAATAAGTTTCTGAGAACAAATTTAATCTTTAACTCAAAAAGACGAATTTTTAACCAAAAAGGATGACTTTTTAACAAAATTGTTGAATTCTCTACCAAATAGTTGAAATTTTCTTTTAGAGAGATGAAATTTCTCTTAAAATAGATAAATTTGGATTTAAAATTTTTTTTATTAATAGTTGAATTTTTATCCAAAGAAGATTCCAATTGACTTTTCAAGATTGAATATGAATTTTTTTTTTAAATAAGTTTTACATTTTTAAGTCTATCAAAGGAAGGTAAAATGTGTACTAAAATAAATGAATTAAAAAAAAAGTTACATTTTTTAAAAAAAGTTGAAATTTCACTCAGAAAAGATTTCAGTTCATTTTTTAAAACCGAAATTAAAATTTTTAGCAAAAAGTGAATTTTCTACGAAATATTTCAATTTTCAATAAAAAAAAAAAGAATTTTCAACGAAAAAAATGACTCTTCAACCAAATTTTTAAATTTTCAACCAAATAGAATTTTAACCAAAAATGAATACTTTCTAGGTTATTTTTTAGAAATCTTTGGGAATGCTTTAAAAGCTTTTAAAATGTTCAAACAAATACATTGTGAAATAAAAAATAAATAAATAGTTTCCTGAATATTTGAAGAAAATGTTTCTATCTTCTTGGAAGCTTTTCAAATTCTTTAAAAACTTCTAAATTTTTTGTTTGAAATCTTGAAATTCTTCATTTTGTTTTTAATTTCTTGAAATCTTTTTAAATTTTAAATTATTTTTTCATATTTGCAAAACTTCTAAATATGTCTACACTCATTCGAATTTTTCTATAATTTTATAATCTATAAAAATTGACAAATATTCCATAAAAATTTCTACATTCTTTTTCGAAAATGAAGGAAATGATTTTTAATGTTGTGAAAACTTTTGAAAATTTTTCAGATTAAAGAGTCAATTCAAATTTCCCCTGAAATCATAGTAACAAATTTTATTATCATGAACCTTTCAAACTTATTAAAAAGCTTCAAAATTCTATTTCGGAATTTTACAAAATCTGTTTTTTTTAATTCTTTGAAGTATTTTTAAGTTTGTTAATTATTTTAGAATCTTTTCGAATCTTTTCGAAACCTTTAACACTCTCAATACTTATCACTCTCAATACTTACAAATGATTCCTAAATCATAAAAAATGAAGAAATATCCTAATTTGGTAATATTCTGCAATTAATCTTATTAACTTTTTTTAACTATATACATTTTTTCTGAATTTTCAGTTTATACATTTTCAGTTTATGACAATTTTTCGTTGCTAAATTCCTTTCCAATAACAAATCACAACGATTTTAGTACAAAATCATTGTTGTATACAACAAATTGATACACTGAAGTAATAGTAAACTTAAATTTTTCATAATAATTGTATAAAATTTCGGATGAAAAAAGGTGTTTCATGCATAAATCTGTTAAAAATATTCTAACAAACGTAAGTATAAAAAAATGTTTGTAACAATTTGTTAATTAAAAGTTAAACAATTTTATTTTATTTATAACGTAGATTTTCTTGAAAAACAACCTCCTCCTGGGTGATTCGCGTAGTGAATTTTTTACAAACTTATTATTTTTAATCCCCCCCCCCCCTGTCGACTCGTTAATTTTTAGATGTAGAATTCCAGAGAAATCTGATCGAACTATTTTTTTTAACTATGGAAATTTATTAAATCACAGGCCTTTTTGAAGGCACGCTATCCTTAATTAACAAATTAATTTCTTGCAAAATATAAGTCGTAAAAAATTCTAGAATGAGTCATTCTGAAGAAATTTTTATGCTCTATAAATCGAAACCTATAAACTTTTTAAGTATCTCTTAACCGAAAACCGAGTATTGTTAATTTTATACTTTGTTTCAGCAAATAGCCTTTTTGAGGTAATTTGACTGGACTAAAGGCTTAAATGTATTATGGCATATGAAATTTTCTACAATAATTTACATGCCGCAAAATTTGCATAAAATTAATTAATGAATTTCAGGTATCGTTATATCAACATCATTTGGTTTTGTTGCGACTGGTTGGCGATGTCCAACAGCTGCTACAACCCTTTCATCTACGGAATCTACAATGTAAGTGTAAAAAAAATGAAAAAATAGAACGAGAATAAAGTGCGCAAATTTTATTAAAAAGTAAATTCAACGCCCAAGGTGGCTCTTCATTCACAATATAAAATGGAGCGACTCATCTCTGCAAACGACATGTGGGATGACTTTGCTCATATGTGTTCATAATTATCAAAATCAATATTGAATTTAAATTACTTGTTTAGTACCTTTTGCATGGAAATAAAATATTATTATCCAAGATTCGAAAATTTATTTTATGCTCGCACATAAAAGCAAAAAATAAAGAAATTGTTCCGCATTTTTTAAGGGGTGAGGAATAAAGGGAAGTGAGGGGAAAGTAGTTCAGGGAATTAGCAGAAATCAGGGGAAATAAAGAAGGAGGGATAAAAGAGGTGGGAAAAAGAGGAGGGGAAATGAGTGGACGGAAAGTTGGAGAAATGAGGGGTGGGGTATTGAAGAAAAATAAAAAGGGAAGTGGAAAAAGTGAAAGAAAATGAGAAGAGATTATAGGTGTGTAAGTAGGGGAAGGGAGGAGAAATAAAGGTAGGAAAAGTACGTGAAATGAGAAGTGAAGTGAGGTGCAATGAGGGGAGTACGGTTAGATGAAGCAAGGGTACAGAGAAAATAGCAGAGTAGAGAAAATAAGGAAGAAGAGAGTACAAAATATGAGGGATGGAAAACTAGGAGAATTAAGGGGAAATAAAGGAAGGGATCGTGTGTGAAATTAGGGAACTGAGGGGAGAGAGGAGGGAAAATAAGGAGAAATAAGGTAGAGTAGGGGTAAATAGGGGATGAAAAGTAGAAGAAATAAGTAGATAATAAGTAGTTGAAGTAGGGGAAATGAGAGGTGGGGAAGAATTTAATGTAAGGGAAATAAGGGTAACAGGTATTGTAAGTGGAGGGGGAGTATCTGAACCTAGGGGAAATTAAGGTAGCCAATGTTATGGAGAAGTAAAAGAAATTAGGGGAAAGTAGGAAACAGGAAGAAGAGGAGAAGAGATAGGGAAAGAGGTGAAATTAAAGAAGTGGAAGTAAAGCAATACGAGAGGGGAATACGAGAAATTAGGAAAAATGTGAAGTGAATGAGAGAGGTTAAATAAGAGTTAAAGGAGGGAAATTAAGAGAAATGAATGCAGAGGGAGTAAGAGAAATTAAGGAAGACAAATTAAGAAAAGGAGTGTTGGGGAAGTAGGAAAAGTTAGTAAGGAAAATTAGGGGAAACGATTGGAGAGTAATTCGGGGAAATGATTGGAGAAAAATTATGGGAAACGATGGGAGAGAAATTAGGGGAAATTATTGAAGAGAAAGTAGGGACACTTAAGGGAGGAAAGTTATGGAAAGTTAAGAAAAAGTAAGTGAGAAAAATAAGGGAATGGGGAGTAGGGGATGTATTAGAAATTAGGGCAGGGAAATTAGATAAAGTAACGGAATTACTGAAAATAAAGCAGGAGGACCCAAATTCAGGGAAAACGAGTGAAAAAAGTAGGAAGAATGTGTAGAGGGAAATAGTAAAAAATAAAATAGGAGAAACAGGGGAAATTAGGGCAAATAAATTGCGAGTACGAGAAGTGAGAGAAAATAATGGGAAGGGAAGTAGGACAAGCGAGATAAAATAAGGAAAGGAAAATTAGTGGTAGGGAGGGGAAAGAAAGATGTAAAGTTTAGAAGTAAGGGGAAATGAGGGAAGAGGAAATAAGGAAAATGAGAAGAAATAAGAGGAGCGTAAGTAGGAATAATGGGGGGAGTGGAAGTAGTGAAGACTAGAATGAATAAAGGGGTAGTATGAGAAGAGAGGGAAAATAAGAGGAAATAAGGGAAGAAAAAGTAGGAAGTTTGAGAGGAAATGAATGGAAGGAATGTAAGTGAAACTAAGGAAACATAAAGTGTTAGAATTAAGTGAAATTAAGATAATTATAAGAGGAAGAATAAGGGAAATGAAGTGAGAGGAAGAAGTTCGGTTAGGCAAGATGAGGGAGGCAAGAAGTTAAAGTAGCGTAAATGACTGGAAGGCAAGAAGTTGAAGAGAGGGAATTGAGGGAGGGGCAGAAGTTAATGTAGGGAAAATTAGGGGAGTGAAACAAGTTAAAGTAGGGGAAGTATGGAGAGAGGGAGAAATTACAATGGGACAAATGAGGTGAGAAGAAGCAGGGAAAATGATGGGAAATGAGGTGTGGGAAAGTAAGGGAAATTATAGGACATAAGGGTAGAGAAAGTAGGTGAAATGAGGGGAAATAAAGAGGGAGTACATAAAGTGAGGAGAAATGAGAAAAATAAGGGTATGAGGCGTAGAGTAGGGAAAGTAGAAGAAATAAGGGGGAATGAGGGCAAAGGAAGCAAGGAAACATAGGAAAATTATGGTGGAGGAATTATATGGGAAGTAAGGGGAAATTTTAAAAAGAAAGCGGGTAAAATAAGCTTAAGGGAAGTAAGGGCAATGATTATATATGGGGGTGAGTAGGGAAAGAGAGGTGAGTAGGGAAAGAGAGGTGAGGATTGGGAAACCGAAATAGGAGTAGCATTAGGTAAGGTAGGAGTAACTAGAGGATGAAAAGTAAAAGAAATAAATAGAGAATAATTAGTTGAAGGAGAGAAGAAAGGGAGAGTAGATAACGGAAACCGGGAAAATAAAAGGAGTTGAAGTAGAGGTATATGATAAATTAGGTGAAATATAAGGTGAATGAGAAAGGTTAAGTAGGGACATTGGGAGAAATGAAAGGGGAGTATGGGAAGTTAGGGAAATGAGTGCAGGGAAAGTGGCGGGAGGAAAATTATGAAAATTGAAGAGAAATTAAGTGTGGACAATAAGGGAAAGGGAAGTAGGAGAAGTATTAGAAATAAGGGGAGAAATATTATATGACGTAGCGGAATTACTGAAAATAAAGGAGTACCGAAAGTCAGAGAAAACAAGTGAGAATAAATGAGGGGAGGGGAAGTAGGAGAAGTCAGAAAAAATAAGTAAAGAGAAATGAGTAGTATTGAGGGGAAGTACAGGAAAGGAAAGTTTAGAAATAAGAGGCAATGAAGGAAGGGGAAATAAGGAAAGGAAAAGAAAATTAGCGGAGTGTGAGTAGAGGTAATGAGGGGAGGGAAAGGAGGGGAGGTTAGAATAAATAAAAGGAGAGTATGAGAAGAGATGGAAAGTGAGAAGAAATAAGGGAAGAATAAGTAGGAAGGTTTAGGGGAATCAAAGGGAAGAAAGTAAGTAAAATGAAAAGAACATAAGGGGCTGGAATTACGTGAATTATATATATTTTTATATATATATATAAATTATATATATTAATTATAGGAGGAAGAGTCAGGGAAATTAAGGGAAAGGAAGAAGTTGAGTTAGGAAAGATAGAGGCGGCAAGAAGTTAAAGTAGGGGAAATGACGGGAAGGCAAGAAGTTCAAAAAAGGGAAACGGAGGAGTGGGAGACGTTGAAGTAGAGGAAATGAGGGGAGTAAAACAAATTAAAGTAGGGGAAATGTGGAGTAAGGAAGAAGTTACAATAGGGGAAATATGGTTAGAAAAAGCAGAAAAAATGATGTGAAATAAGGTATGGGGAAGTAAGGGAACTAATAAGACATGGGGATAGGAGAAGTAGGTGAAATTATGGAAAATAAAGAGGGAGTACAGTGCTTGAGGGAAAATAAGAGAAATGAGGAAAGTAAAGAGATGAGACGTGGGGTAAGTAAGAGGAGGGAAAGTAGAAGAAATCAGGGATAATGAGGTGAAGGGAATCAGCAGAAACGGTGGGAAATTATGGTAAAGGAAGTATGGGAAGTAAGTAGAAATTAAGGAAGGAAAATAAGGGATATAAGTATAAGTTAAGGGAAGTAGGGGAAATTATATGTGAGAGAAAGTAGGGAAGGGGAAGTGAGGATTGGAAAAAATAGTGGGAGGGGGAGTCGGAGCTCGATACGTGAGAACAAGGGGAAGGAGACGAGCAGAAATTTGGGAAAGTCATAAGGGTGAAGTCAGGATAGGGAAAATAGAGAAATTCAGAGATAATATAGGAAGGAAAATATGGGAGGATGTTTAAATGACTTAAATAACATCCTAGTAGGTTACGTAACCCTTATTTTTTTAACAATTAATTGCATGTGATCCCAAAAGAAAACCTCGATTATGCTGAAATTTATAAGGCAGGCCGAGGCAGAGTTGTAACCTTAGCATTATCCCCATAAAAAATAAATTAAATGTTTAAGAGCATACATGAGACTTTTATAACATGATAACAATAATTAGACATTTTAGAGAGTAGGATAATAACCGCCAGCACGTGCATTTTTTTAATTTTAAGAAAAAAGAATTTTTTAATACAAAATAAACATTTCGAATAACTATTTTTTTTTAAGTTTTTGAACACTTAAATTCGAGCAAAAATTTATTATTTTCATTCCAAAGGGAGAGTTCAGGTTAGATTACAAAATATTTACAACTTCTAGATTGATGAAAGAAATTTGAGAATATTATATAAAGTTTAGAAAATCTTTTCAAGTTTTAAAATATATTTAATCTCTTTAAAACTTCCGAAATTCCTAAATATCTTATGAAGTGACATGAATTTTCGTTTTTAAATGTTTTCAAATATTTTAGGGGTTTGCATAAAATTAATTTTTCAAGCAGAAAAATTATTTAAGAGTTTCCCTGGAATTTTAGAAAAATTTCTTTTATTCTCTTGAAACGATTTTAAATTCTTAAAAAGCTTGAACATTTCTTTCCAAATCTGCAACTATATACATTTTGTTATAATTTTATGAAATATTTTTTAATTAAAAAATTTATATAATCTTCGTCGATTTTAAATTGCTTTGAAACAAATTTAACTTTTAACACCTTCGAAAATGATTCAGATTTTTCCTAACATTTTTTTTTAATCTATCAAAATTAAAAAAAAAATACCGTGATATCTTCCAGCTACTTGTTTGAGAAAATTTTTAATGTTTTGAAATCTTTTTTAATATTCTTGTAACAATTATTTTTTTCAAAATCATTTAAAATATTCCCAGAAACCTTCAGAAAATTTTGTTATTATCTTGAAATCCTTAAAAATTTGTAAAAATATTCTAAATTTTGTTTCGAAAGCTTCAAAAATTAACATTTTGTTTTTATTTCTTGTTAAGTTTTAAACAATTTTTTAATCTTTGCAAAACTTTTAAACCTTCTAAATCTCTTTTCAAATCATGAAGAATTTTCTATAATTTTTTTTTATTTTAAACAATTCAAAAATTGCGTTAAAATCTTCCAGATTCTTTTTCGACAATTTTGGGAATATTTCAAATTTTCCCACGAACTTTAAGAATTTTTTTATCATCTTGAAACCTTTCTTTAAAGGTTTAAAAGCTTTAAAGGTTGTAAAAATTGTGTTCAAATCTTACAATTTTTTGTTTACATTTTTAGTAATTATTTCAAAGTTTTTGATATATTTTTGCATTTTCTTCAAAAATTCAATTGTTGAATAGAAAGTCATGTCTAAAATTTTCCAAGAATTTCAGAAAAAGTTTTTTGTTTTCCTAAAACCTTAAAAAATTCTTAAAAGGTCTTGAAATTTATTTTCGAAATTTAAAAAGATTTACATTTTGTTTTGAATTTTTTATGAACGTCTAATTTTTAAATTATTTTTACGTTTTTTGCAAATTTCTATACCTTTCAATGTCTTTTAAAATAACATACATTTTTTTAAATTCTGGACAATTCAAAAATTGGTTTAAAATCGTCCACATTCATTTTTACATTCTTGTTAATCATTTGAAATATTTTTTAATCTTTTCAAATATTCACTTACAATTAATTCTTTAAAATAAATATTCATTTTAAATTTTCTCAAGAATCTTAAGATTTTTTTTATTATCATGAAACCTTTTGAAATTTTTAAAAAGCTTAAAATTTTTATTTCGAAATCCTCATTCATTTAAATTTCGTTTAGAATTTTTCAAATTTTATCAAGTTTTGGATCTTTTAAAATTCTTAAAAATCTATTTTTTCGAAAAATTCAAAAATCTATATTTTTTTTTAATTATGTTGAAATGCTCTCATGATTATTACTTTCTGATCAGTTAAAATCTTCAAGAACTTGGAAAAATTGATTTATATATTTCAAAGCTTTTCTAAAATTTTGTAAATCCTACAAATTAAAAAAAAATGTCCAAAAATCTTCCAGATCCTATTTTTAAAATTAAAATTAATCTTTCAAAAATCTTCAATCATTTGAGATTTATATCTTAAAGAAGTAAAAAATATCTCTGCCAAGTGTAAATTCAACGCGGACTTTCATAAGCTTTCTAACTATCCTTTTAAAAAATGTATTTCTTAATTTCCGACAGTTCCCGAGTTTTCTTTACCACATACATTTTATAAATTTATATTATGTTAAAATTTCTATTTCTATACGTTGGTTTGACAAAAATGGCAAAAAGAACATCCTTGAATTGGTCAGGAAAAGCCGGGAAATTCAAATTCGCAGATGACTCTGATTAAGGGCATTTATTTCAAGCCGGTTTTGCGGAATCAGATTTAAGGGCCAAATAATTAAATATTTATATTTGTTTTTTAATATAGGTATTCTAAATATTTCTTTTTTTCTCTCGAAGCTATTTTTTAGTTAGGCTGTTTCTATTATTTTTAAATTAAAAAAGTGAAATTTTATTGCGCCTGAAAAAGACAACCTAGCACGCTGCCACTAAATTGCCTTTTCGAGGCAGCTTAAGATGTTAGTTTTTAATTTTAAAACAAGATAGAAACAGTTTTCCTAAAAAATAGCTTTGAGAGAAAAAATAGGAAAATGATTAGAATATTTGTGCCTGAAAATTAGATCTAAATAATCAAACGCTTAGCCATGTTTGCGTATGTTATTGAAATTAATGCCCTTAAGCTTGGTCACATGTTTAACTTTGCCCCGGTCTACTACAAATTCTTTTCAGCATTTTCAAATTCTTTTTGTATTTAAACTAACTAAACAAAGTTCAGAAATTGCAGGTGAATATTATAACCAAAAGGCATAATCTGAAACCGACTGAAGCAGGAATCTTTTTTGTAAATAAAATTAATTTGTGCATTATATTATATTCAATTTGAAACACACTTCATTCCTAACGTTTTCTATTAAAATATTCAACTTTTAAAAAAATGGATACATTTTTAACAAAATATATCAATTTTGCACCTCAAACGATGAATTTTTAACCAAAAAAGATTATTTTTCACGCAAAAAATAAATCGAATAAATAAGAGGATATTTTCAACAAAATAGTAAAATCCTGATCCAAGACTGATTAATTTTAATTCAAAAGATGCATTTTAATACGAAAAAGATGAAATTTCGGCCAAAAGAGATAAATTTAAAAAAAAAGCAAATTTTCAACTTAAAAGATCAGTTTTTTACTTAAACTGGAATAGTTAAATTTTCAGTTTAAAAACTTAATTTCCAACCAAAATATAAAAGAATTTAAAAATATTATTAAATTTTCAACCAAAAAGATGAATCTTTAACCAAAAACATTAATAATTTTTACCCAGTATATAATTCAATTTTTAATCAAGTAGTTACATTTTCAACTAAAAAATATGCATTTTCAGCCAACATTTAATTCAAAAAAGTTAATTTTCAAAAATAAAAAGGAATTTTTAATAAAATTAGTTACATTTTGAACAAATAGTTGAGTTTACAAAGAAATTGTTGAATTTAAACGAAAAATGTAATAGTTATTCAACTTCAAATCGAGCACTTGAATTTTTAACTGAAACAGAAAAGTTTGCAGCCAAAAAGATTTATTTTCAAATAAAAGATCAGTTTTCGTAGAAAACTAAAATATTTAATTTTCCAGATAATGAAGTTAATTTAAAAAAAAAATCAATTTTCGTAAAAATTAAAAAAGTAACATTTTCAACCGATTCAACTAAAATGATTAATCTTCAACCAAAAAATTTGTAACCAAAAAATATGAAATTATGAACAAAAGAAATCAATTTTCAAACGGAAAAGACGAATTTTTCAATTAACAAATATAAATATTCAACCGAAAATGGAATAGCTACATTTTTAATCAAAAAGATTAATTTTAAACCTAAAAAAGAAGGAATTTTCAACAAAATATTTAAATTTCTATCCATTTGTAACAATATAATTAAACATTATATCCAAGAGTTGCATTTTTAAATAAATTAGAAAAATTTTGAACCAAAAATGGAATAGTTAATTTTTTAATGAAATAAATTAATTTTCAACCTAAAACGTAACGAATTTTCAAAAAAATAATTCAACTTTCAAATTAAAAATTTTTTTCATGAAAGAAAAGAATTAATTTTCATCAAAATAGTACAACCTCAACTAAAACCGATTAAATTTAATCAAACAGTTTTTAACAACAAATAAAAAAAAATTTAACCAAAAAAGACGAAATTTCGACCGAATGAAATTAATTTTCAATTAAAAAGACGAATTGTTCAAATAAAAAATATGAATATTCAACCAAATTTCGAATAGCTAGAGTTTCAATCAAAAAGATTAACTTTAAACCTTAAAAAGAAAGAATTTTCAACAAAATATTTAAATTTCTATCCATTTGTAACTATATAATTAAACATTCAATCGAGGAGTTGCGTTTTAAAATAAATTAGAGAAATTTTTAACCAAAAATGGAATAGTTAATTTTTCAATCAAATAAATTGATTTGCAATGAAAGATTTAATATTTTATATTTTATACCAAAAAAGATTTCAATTTTAAATTCAAAAAAGTTGCATTTATAAAAAAGACGATTTTTAATCAAATCGTTTTGAAGATTTATAAAAAAAAATATACCAAAATAGTATAATTTTTAACAAAAAAAAGATTTTTCAGTCAAGAAGGAAATAAATTGTCACCCAATTTGTTAAATTTTCTAAAAAAAAACAGTTGGAATTTTAACCAATAGTTGATATTTTTGACCAAAATAGTAGAAATTCAACAAAAAAAGATAAATATTTTTAAAAATTGTTAAATTTTTATCTAGCAAATAAAATTAATTTTCAACATAAAAAGGAACGAATTTTCAAGAAAATAATTAAGCCTTCAAATTAAAAAGTTTATTGTTCATTAAAAAAAAGAATTAATATTTGAACAAAATAGTACAATCTCAACTAAAACTAATTAATTTTAATGAAAAAGTTTTCAAACAAGAATAAAAAATTAAATAGAAACAAAAAAGATGAAATTTCGATCGAAAGAAATGAATTTTCAGTTAAAAAAGGCGAATTTTTCAAATGAAAAAATATAAATATTCAACTAAATATCGAATAGCTACATTTTCAAGCAAAAAGATTAATTTTAAACCTTACAAAAAAACATTTTCAACAAAATATTTAAATTTCTATCCTTTTCTAACTATATAATTAAACATTCAATGGGGAAGTTGCGTTTTAAAATAAATTAGAGAAATTTTGAACCACAAATGGAATAGTTAATTTTTGAATAAAATAAATTGATTTTCAACGAAAGATTTAATAGTTGATATTTCACACCAAAAATACTTGAAAGATTAATAAAAAATTATACCAAGTTTACACCAAACGAGTAGAACTTTTTACCAAAAAAGATTTTTCAGTCAAGCAGGAAATAAGATGTTAACTAATTTCTGGAATTTTCTAAAGAAACAGTTGAAATTTCAACCAACAACTGAATTTTCCACTAAAATCGTAGAAATTGAACACTTAAAGATAAATATTTATAAAAGTAGTTTAATTTGAAACCGAAAATAATACATTTTAAATAATATTGTGGAATTTTCATCTAAATAATAAAAGTTTCAGATCAAGTTTCTACTCTAATAAATGAGTCTTCAACAAAGGATTTAAATTTTCAATCAGGAAACATTATTCAGTCAAGACATCAAAATTTTAACCAAATTGTTAAATTTTCAACGAAAAAATTCAATTTTAACCAAATAAGTGAATAGCAAAATTGTAGACCCTGAACTAAAGTTAGTTTAAATATAAAAACAGAAAATTAAATAATGTTATGCTGTTCACCTGGGTATTAACTTTTTATTTTACATTTTTTTTTGCATAAACGAGAAAAAATCTGCCTCAGCCCGGATTTGAACCAGGAACATATTGGCATTTTTGACACTATTGGTTAATGTTCCACTCCTGGATTGTAGAGTTCCTGGTTCAAATCCGGGCCGAGGCATATTTTTTTTTCGTTTCCCTAACTATTTTTAATTACCTTTTCCTAATCGAAATAAAAAATTTCGACTCTATTAAAATTTCAGGAGAAATTCAAAAGGGAATTTCAATTAAGATGTCCGTGTCGATCTCGCAAGTGGTCTTCGAGTCCGCCAACAGACAGTTTGGATATGGATAAAACGCAAAGTACCAGAGCGTCCATTAGGTACATTCTCAGGTGCTCTCTTCATACAAAAATACATGCGTATTTGAAAACAATAACGGGAAACAAATGAAAGCTCAGAAAATTATTCTACAAAATGAGAGTAATTATTTATTTTTTTAAATTGAGCCCTTATTGCGCTAGATGTCAGCCTTTTACGTTATATTTATCGCAGGAAACGTGTTTAATAGTAATTATTAGGGTGGGCCAAAAAACCCGAATTTTCGAAATTACAAACAGAAAAAACGGACCTTTTTGTGGCGAAACTCGCCCTACAGTACATTTCTTCACCTTAAAGTATCAGCGTGATTTCATTTTTGCACTAACGTGGACGTGCGGTCTCTGAGACCGCACGGCCATACTTAAAAATTAACGGATTTTAATGTATTTTTTTTAGTACATTACTTTAATTAATCCTTTAGTGATAATATTTTTGTTTCAAGACTTTCAAATTCATTCAAACAGATCATAAATCGAATAACTATCTAAAAATAATGTTCAGCGACCTAAAGTAAAAAAAAGATTTTTTATAATATTATAAACAAACCAATGAACAAAGTAGATGAATTTTCAAATAAACAAGATAAATTTAATAAACAAATAGTTAAATGGTTATCTAAAAGAGATAATCTTCCACCAAAGATGGGATAGTCAGATTTTTAGTTAGAAAATAAATTTTAAACCAAAAACAATTATTATTCAATAAATTAGTTCAATTTTAGACTCAAGACATAGATTATTTTTCAAAATTTTATCTAAATTGCCTAGAAATTTGTTCTTCATTCAGAATCATCAATATTAGTTGAATCGGGTTGAAACTGAACAATTCTCTACGCAATTAGCTATAAAATACGAATTAAATATTCTTTTTTTAATAATATTACCCTACAAGTCTGTTTTATGGGTTCCCAAAAAACCCCATAAGTGAAAAAATGTGTTTTGCTTAGTTTTTGTCGCTGAGGTAAATAATGAATTTAGTTTAAAAATTAATTGTTTAAATAATGTAATATTGTTAATAATATTCAATTCGAATCATACTAGAAATTTGTGTTTCTTTTCTGGAGTTTTCAACTGTTTTTCTACATTTCATTCGGAGTGAGTTGATAATTAATTCAATTAAGCAAAAATAATTTTTTAAACAAACTATTATTTTTTATAACTGTAATATTTAAAAACCAAAGCAAAGTTAATTATCTCTCGAAAAACCGCAACTTTTTACGCTTATCTAAGAGAATATAGTATAAACAATAATAAATTGTATAAACAATTATTTTTAATTAACTTGCACTAATTATTACTATACTAATAGAGTAGTGGACAAAGATTAAAAATTTTCAGAAAAAAACTCAGCAACCTAGCATCAATATAGAAGATGATAGTTATAAGCAATAATTAATTGCTTAAGCAATTAGGTTTATTAGATTTTAATAATTATTACCTCACTTTAAGTAAAAAGTGGACAAAAAGTTGAAAATTTAAAAAAAAACCGCAACAATCTATCATTACTATAAGAAAAGATAGTTATAAATAGTAATAAATTAATTAAACAATAATGTTTGTTATCTTTCATTAATTATTACATCACTAAGTAAAAAGTGGAAAAAAATAAATATTTTAGAAAAAACCGCAACTGTCTAGCATTACTATCGAAGAAGATAGTTATAAACAATAATAATTTGTTTAAACAATTCTATTTCCTAAATAGAATTAAATACTAACTCACCCCAAGTTGAAAGTACACAAAAGGTTGAAAATTTCAGGAAAAACCTCAATTTTTAGCATTATTAAAAAAGAATATTGTTAAAAATAATAATAAATTGTTTAAACAATTATGTTTGTTCACATTATTTAACTAATACCTCACTCTAATTGAAAATTGGACTAAAAGTGGAAACTTTTTGAAAAAGCCGCGACTATCTATCTCTATTCTAAGAGAAAATTGCTAAAAATAATAAGAAATTGTTTTAAAAATCTATGTAAACATCTAGCTATTAGTATCAAGTAGTTTTTTATTTATTAGAAAACAATTTTCCTTTTTTTTTAACTGCAAAAATTCACAATTAACGCCAAAAAATCTGGAATGTAATCTGGTTCCATGTGCGCAAGCGCAGCAACTAGAAGCAATTGTCTTGCTCAAAGAGCGCAGCGCAGTAGATAGAGAAAGTCTTACCAAAAAATATATTGATATCCGTTAGTATTTTAATTTTACGCACCATGGTGAAAGTTCAAATTTTTTTTAATTTTTGAAACAATTTTCTATGGGCCAAAAATTGAAGAAAATTTGTAAAGTAAAGTTTTAGTCTCAGCTGAAAATCCTTGTATAGGAACTTCGGAGGATCTTGGAGATGTTCCTAGACACGATCCTCCACACGAATATGCACAGGTTATCTTGACGGTTCCTGTGCAGGAATTTGGCGAAGAAAACTGCACATGAACCTGCAATTAAACTTGCCTTGCACCGATACAGGAACCTTTGAATGCTCGAGTATAGGTGGCTGTAAAGATTCCTTTGTGAAGTAAATTGAGGCGAGGATTCCTGTACAGAAAAATTCATGGGTTTCTTTGTACATAGCTTTCCTTTAAGTCCCTTGAAGATCGAATCCTGAACAAGTTCCTGTGCATGAACCCGCGTCTAAAATCACTCTGTAATGGAACCTGTACAGGATCATTTAAAGGTTAGCTTGCATACTGGTTTATGTCCAGCAACAGGATCAAGATCCTCCGAGGTTCCTGCACAGGTTATTTTGCAAAGTAAATTGAGATGTGGGTTCCTGTGCAGAAACACTTATAGGATCCTTTATGTGTTGCTTTCCTTTTATTCCCTTGTAGATCAAATCTTGAATAAGTTCCTGTACAGAAACCGTCAAGATTACATGTACAGGTTCGTGTCCAGCAACATTTAAAGGATCTCCTGAGGTTCCTGCACAGGTTCTTTTGCAAAGTACATTAAGATGTGGATTCCTGTGCAGAAACACTTATGGGGTCCTTTATATGATGCTTTTCTTTTATTCCCTTGGAGATCGAATCTTGAACAAGTTCCTGTACATGAATCAGCGTCTAAAATCACTTTGTGAAGGAACCTTTGGAGGTTCATTCAAATATCCGTTTGCATACAGGCTCCTTCGCAGGATCATATACAGTTTCCTTCGCCAAATTCCTGTACAGGAACCGTCAAGATTACATTACAGATTCGTGTCCAGCAACATGTACAGGATCTTCTGAGGTTCCTGCACAGGTTCTTTTGCAAAGTAAATTGAGATGTGGAATCCTGTGCAGAAACACTAATGGGGTCCTTTATATGTTGCTTTCCTTTTATTCCCTTGAAGATCGAATCTTGAACAAGTTCCTGTACATGAACCAGCGTTTAAAATCACTTTGTGAAGGAACCTTTAGAGGTTTATTCAAATGTCCGTTTGCGTACAGGCTCCTTCGCAGAATCATATACAGTTTCTTTCGCAAAATTCCTGCACAGGAACTGTCAAGATTACTCGTACAGGTTCATGTCCAGCAACATGTACAGGATCCTCTGAGGTTCCTGCACAGGTTCTTTTGCAAAGTAAATTGAGATGTGGATTCCTGTGCAGAAACACTTATGGGGTCCTTTATATGTTGATTTCCTTTTATTCTCTTGAAGATCGAATCTTGAACAAGTTCCTGTACACGAACCAGCTTCTAAAATCACTCTGTGAAGGACCTGTACATCATCCTACAAAATTTACCTTGCATGGCTTGCACACAAGTTCCTTTGTAGGATCACCTTCGCTCAATTCCTGTATAGGAACCATCAAGATTGAATGTACAGGTTTCGAGTCCAGGATTCTCCAAAGATCCTGTACAGGAAGTTTCAGCTAGGTTCAGTAAAAAATAATTTAAATCATAAAAATTGAAGGGTAACACACCATGAGGACTTATGTCACTCAAATTTTCACGATTTTACATGAGACAAAATACGTTCTCAAAAATCGACTTTTCAACTTTTTTTTAATGAGAAAGTACTTTTGAGATTAATTTTTGCTGAATTAAATCCCTGAAAAGTTTGATCACAAGATTTTTTTTCTTTCGGAGAAAATGTAGAGGCATTTCCATGAAAAAGCGTACAAAACTTACATGTGTCACGCAAGATTAAATAATTTAAAACAGCATATTATTTGTAAAAACAAAACAAAAATAGAGGTTTCTAAAGCTTCTGGTTACTATTAATGAGAATAATATACAAAGATTCCAATTCTATGAATAGTAACTTTTTTGACATTGATTAATGACGTTCATATTAATTATCGTGACACGTGTACACTTCCATGGAATCTTCCCGTCAGAGAAAATTTTTGTTTCGCTTGATGCGCACGTTTTTTCAATTTGAGGCAGTAATAAAAAAACTTATTTTTGATCTAAAAGAAAGAAAAGTCCGAATTTTTTTTAGCTACTGAATTGCTGAATCAACAAAAAATGTTCGATTAAAAATTTTATTAAATTTCAAAAATAGGAAAAGCAAAGTTTTTTTTTCTGTTCGAGGGGCACTTTTGCTCAACTTTGGAAGGTGTTAAAAAAAATGTTCAATCTTTTATTTAACTGAAAATTTATGGAGTTACATTCTAAGTTTCTGAATGGATGCAAAAAAAAATTTGAATAAATAATATGATTGAGTTTCGAGAAAATGGAGGGGACTTTTCTCGTTCGAGGGGCACTTTCTCTCTATTTTGGACGGTGATAGCAAGTCAAATTTTTATTTTTTCAAAATTGAGAATTTACTTTACGTTAAAAACATAATGAAAAAATCCTTTAGTCATGATATTTACTACAATTTTTTTGATTCTGTGAGCCAATAATCCCATTTTTGGGAATTTGTTGGTTAGGTTCTTATGACATGCTAACCTTCAAATAAGAAATTTAAAAAAAAATACATTTTTTTGATTTAACTGACTATAAATTTTTTGAACAAGAAGAATGGAAGGTATCCCTGAAACCGGAATCAAAGAAACATTCCATCATTTTTTAATTTTCTAACAAAATCCAAATCCAAAAATTGGAAGAAAATTAAAATCTCTCTCATTTGTTAATTTTCCGAAAAAATAAATTTTCCATCTTTTCAAATCTTCCAATATTAACGCATGACCCCGGGCTTTTGAAATTGAAATGAAGGTTTAAAAGGGAAAAGTTCGATTTTCGGAAAAATACGAAAAAAGTACTTTTTATTAAATTTGTATAAATCAAAGTTTATTCACCTGTAAGGGAATGCTCAAGGATTCATTTTCAGCCAAAAACTTTTGATTTTGACTCCCCCTACCCCCTTGTATTGTGCCCGGAAAATGTCCCAAAAAAAACAAGTTTCCATGCATTGTATTACTAATTTTGAATTATTTAAACAATTATTATTGGTTTAAACAAATTGTTTTACGCCTGTAATTCATGAAAAGTTACTATTTTCGAAATAAATAATACAGGTGCTAAATTTGAAGAAGAATATTTCTTGTTTAACATATTTGTTAATTCTATAAACAATTTTCATTTGCTTGAATTATTTTTACTTTGTTAATCGAAAAGAATTAATATTTTCTGGAATTAATGTCAAAAATAACGAATTTTAAGAATAATATTTTTCAAAGATATTTGAAAATTATTTAAACAATTTTAAATTCATTTAAAAATTGTTCCCCTATAAATCATGAAAAGTAACTTCTTTCTGGTATAAATTACCTTTAAAAAAATCTTATTTATTATAAGTTAATCGTGTTATTAATTCCAGAAAATACACTTTTACGGTTTGGTCTCAAAACAGTTATACAAATAAAAAATCTTTAAATAATCGAAAATATGTTTAAAAAATAGTACGTACTCTTAAAATTCATCAATAGTATAATTTATTCCTAAAAATAACTTTTCATGATTCACTTGAAAGAAATTATTTAAACAAATATTAATTCTCTAAGCAACTGACCGAATAAAAATAATTAATATTTGAAAAATTGACAAAAATACCGTCCAATAGCACGAATTTTACATCAAACTGAAATTTTGCATTTGCCGGAACATTTTCCGTGCAGGGGGGGGGGGG
>NC_046665.1:114430825-114445961 GCF_010883055.1 Belonocnema kinseyi | reverse complement strand
GGGGGGGGGGGGCATCCACCATCAAAAATCGAAATTCGAATTTTTGGTTCATCCTAATATATCACTGTATTTAGTTTTCAATGTTAATGCTTATTCAATGTCATCTTTTATTATTATAAAAAATATCAGAAAATAGGGAACATTTTTACAAAAGTAAAAGAATCTTATACATTACATATAATTCCAAATTAGGATAATTTAGGTAAATATTTTTTAATATAAAAACGTAAAGTTTGTTTGAAATTTGAATTAAAGTAAATCTTTAATACATTCAAGTTTCTAATTTAGATGCTTCAACATTTTCATTTTTTGCAATTTTTTTTTAAATTAATGTTGTGTTAAATTTTTGCTGTTACCAAAATTAGAGAAAATTTTTTTGAAATCTGTCAATATCTTATGCTCTCTTTTTTAAATTGAAGATTGAAATTTTTGTCGATTTACCTAAAATTGAATTGAACAATAATAAGAAAAATTCGAAAACAAGTTTTTTGCGTAATTTAGAGTTTTTCGAAATGTGAAAAAAAAACTTTTTTTAGATTGAGTCATATGGACCCATTTTTCAAAAAGTTGAATATGCTAAAGCTAAAATTTCTTCAGCTTGAGCCATAGAAACATATTGCACATATAAAAAATGTTCCATCATCTTTAAATATTTAAATGTTTTTAAATTTAAATTTAAATAAATTATTTATTATTATTATTATTATTATTATAAATTAAAATATTTAAATTCGAAATTTTGTTTTAAATTTTCAACATTTTGAATCTTTAAATAGAAAAAGAGAACAGATGACAATAACAGATTTCAAAATTATTAATTTTTTTTCACTGGCCTATATTATACATTTTTATCAAGAAATTAAAAAAAAATAAGTCGCGTATAGTTGTGTTATTGATTTTCTGCTTTATGTTCTTATAGTCTGGAAAATGCATGTCTTTTATTTGTTGATTAAAAATACAATCATTAAATAATTTTATCACATAACATTTTTTTAATATTTGAAGTTTTTCAAAATAATTGATTGAATTTAAAATAATAATTTAAAAAATTAAGTTTCTAGATGAACATTTTTATTGAAATATGCATAGTATTTTTTTAAATTACAAAAAAAACTTTCTCAAAATTCTAATTGTTCATTTTAAAAAAATGATAAACTTCTAAGTTAGAAGAAAATTCCAAAACATTTTTTTAGTTTGAGGGGCACGTGTTTTAGGTTTAATGTTTTTCACAATTTTCATAAAATTATTGATATTTGAAATCAAAAATTAATGTTTTTAAACTTGAAACATTAAAAAGATTCGTTGATAAGAAATATTTTATGAATTGTATTTATAATGAACAAATAATGTTTAATTAATAACAATTTTTTTAATTATTCAAATCAGGGAATTCTACTGTTCGGGAATTTTAAAATTCGGTAATATTATAAACTGCCCAGGACAACTAAAGAATCCCGAAAAATAAAATTCCCAACACTTAAATTCGCGAATGATAAAGTTTTCGAATTGAGAAATTCCCGAATAATAAAATTTGTATGAAAACATTATTCTTAATATTTAAAGTTTCGAAAATTATTGCTTGAATTTAAAATAACAATAATTGGTAAAAATATATTTATGGATGAAAATTTTTTCAAATTATTTTTATTTTAAATTCAAACAATAATTTCAGAAACTTAAACATTGAAAATATTTTTTCGTAAAAATACTTGATTATTGTATTTCCCATGAATATATACTTTTTTTTTAAAATTGTTTTAATTGTATAAATTAGGAAAATTAATTATTCGGAAATCTTTTAGTTCGTGTATATTGAAACTCGGAAATTTTCGATCGGGAATTTTCAGATGCGGTAATATTAAAACGTGTTCGGGAATTTTATTATTCAGGAATTTCATTACTCGAAAAATTCCTAATTTATGAAATTTATTTTTTGGAAATTGAATTATGCAGAAATTTTATTATTCGAGAATTTTCCAATTTGAGAATTTTATTTCTCGGGATTTTTCAGTTGTCCCTAGTTTTGGATATTTGAAAATTTAATATATGACAACCCAAAATTTTATGTCAATTAAAAGATTTACATTATTTTTCAAAAATATTTTTGATTTCATTTTTGAAGATTGTAGAACACGTTCCATATTTATGGCTTCGGTCACGTTTGGGCTACTGCCAACTTTGAAAATTTAAGACCTTGGATTCATTCCAGTTTCGATAAATAAAACTGTTGATTTTTATAAATGTTTATTTTTCGATAGAAAAATTACTGACTTCCTTTACCAGTGGATTTTTTAAAATCGTTAAGACGTTCATTCTGAGATTTATATCAATATCAATCACACATGATTTAAAAACATCTAAAATTCAAGCTTTTACGTGTATAAATTAAGACTGAGTTTAATAACTTACGATTTAAAGAGAAGATATGATTCCTTTTTTTATTTCGAATTTGGAATAGTAAGCTCTGAAATTTAAGTTTTTTCATTTTTAAATTTCTTTTAAATCGGACTTGATTCATACTTTTTATTCTTCGCATTTTGGATGATTCAACATTTTTACATTTTTAAATATAATTTTAATATTTCCGATTCTGAATTCTTATATTTTTTTGGGCGATTGAAAAATCCTTAAGAATGAGATTCTCGACTAAAATTCCCAAATAATAAAATTCCGGAAATTATACAATTTCCGAAATACAAAAATTCCGATATTGAAAAATTCCCGAACCTTTTATAATATTACCAAATTTTTAAATTGCCGAATTAAAAAATATCCCTATATAAACAATTAAATTTTTGGTAATTAATATTATTTATTTATTAAAAATACCATAATCCAAAATTTTTTAAAAATAAATTATTTTTAATTATTGTTATTTTAATTTGAAAGAATAATTTCAGAAACTTTAAACATTAAAAATTTTTTTTTTTAAATATTTGATTATTGTATTTTTAATCAATAAATAATATTTATTGAATGTTAATTGTTTAAATTCGGGAATTTTATAATTCAACAATTTTCTTGTCGGAATTTTATTATTCGGAACTTTCCCGAATAATAAAATTTCTGAATAATTAAATTCTCGAATTAGAAAATTCCCGAATAATAGAATTCCCAAATAGTTTATAATATTATCGAATTTAACATTTCCCGGCAGAAAATTGCCGGATTACAAAATTTCAAAATTTAACCAATTTACGTTATTATTTTACTAAAAATACATTAATCAAATACTATTATGATAAAAATTATTTTTAATGTTTAAAGCTACTAAAATTATTGTTTGAATTTCAAAAAAGAATAATTGAAAAATATATATTTCGGGCTAAAAATTGTACCATTTATTGTTATTTTAAATCCTGACAATAATTTTTTTTTAAACTGTAAACATTAAAAATAATTTTTCATCAATATATTTTATTTTTGAATTTTGAATCAATAAATAATATTTATAAAACAATTTAATTGTTTAAATTCGGGAGTTTTATAATTTGACAATTTTCTGTTTTGAATTAATTATGAATAATATTATGAAATATTGTTCGGGAATTAGAAAATTCCAAAAAAATAAAATCCCCGAAGCAGAAAACTTCCTAATCAGAAAGTTGACCTTTTTTTATTTATTGTTATTTTAAATTCAAAAAATAATTCTAGAAATTATAAAAATTAAAAATATTTTTTTTATACAAATATTTGAGTATTGCATTTTCAATCAACAAATAATTTTTTTTATTCGGAAATTTTCAAATTCGTTAATATTATAAACTGTTGAAAATTTTATTCATCGGGAATTTTCCGATTTGATAATATTCCCGAATTAGTAAATACTCGAATAATAAAACTCCCGAAACATTTATAATATCACCAAATTTGAAAATTCACAAATGAGATAATTCCAGACTGAGAATTGCCGAATTATAAAATATCAGAACTAAAAAATTCTAAAATATAAAGAATTTACATTATTTATTTATTTATTAACAATACAATAGTCAAACATTTTTACCTAAAAAATATAAATTTTCAATTTTTACAGTTTTTAGAAACTTTAAACGATAATTTATTATTCGGGAATTTTAAACGTCGGTAATATTATAAACCGTCTGGAATTTTATTTTTTGGGAATTATCCAATAATTTTCTATAATATCTAATAAAAAATTTTAATTTTTTTAATTTGAGAATTTTATAATTCAGCAATTTTATGTCGGGAATTTTCTTATTCCAGAATTTTCAAATAATTATGTAATCATTTTCCATAATATATTTAACAGCAAAGATTTTAATTATTTAAATTTGGGAATTTGATTATTCCGAAATGTTATTTTTCGAAAAATTACAAATAATTTTTCATAAAATTGATCAAAAATTTTGACTGTTTAAATTCGGGAATTTTATAATTCAGCAATTTTCTGTCGGAAATTTTATTATTCTGGAATTTTCACATTATTATCCGATAATTTTCGACGATGCATTTAATGGAAAATTTTTCATTATTTTGATTCGGAAATTTTATTATCAGAGAATTTTATCATTTTTGAATTTTTTAATTCGCGAATTTTATTATTCAAAAATTTTATTTTTCTGGAAATTTCCAATTTGGGAATTTTACATCGTCGGGAATGTTATTATTTGGGGGTTTTCAGTCGTTCCATTTTTTACCAAAAAGGGAAAAATAAAAATAAATTGATAAAAGAGCCTACTTCTTTTAACTTAATAGAATCTTGTATTTGTTAAAAGGAATATATAATAGCGCGTACTCAATTTTTTTTTAATTTTCATGTTCTCATCCCCCTGATTTGTGAAGTTCCCAAACAACTTTTTTTTGCATTTTTTTGCGAAAATTGTTTTTAATAGGCAAAATATTATTTTCTAATAATATTGTTACATTTTAAATTTCTGTAATAAAATATATTATTGTTTACGATAATCTTCTAGGTATATTTTAAAAGAAGATGGTTATGAACAATAATAAATTGTTGAAAAAATTAGTAAAATATCAAAATATTATTCAAAAAAAACATCTCGCTTATCAAGAACAAATTGTGCGCAAACAATCGGAATAAACGCTTAAAATTCCCAATATCTCATATTTTTCACTTATGGGGTACCATAGAGACTAGCAAGGGGATAACGCTAATTGTGTATTTTAGTTTCGGTTAATAATTTTTTTTGATAAAAATGCCGTTAGCTCAGGCAGTAGCACATCGGCTTCATAACCGGAAGGTTGCGTGTTCGGTTCTCGGTTCCTGCACTTTTGTTTTATTCTTTAAAATGTTTATAAATATAATGTCCTTTAATAATCCTAAAAATGTATGCAAATAATGACTTTTTAAATCTTTTTTCTCCAAAAAAAAATATTTAATATGAATATTATTATTGTGTATACAGCTTGCCAATTATACTTGAAATGAGAAGTATGTCTGATTTCAAAAAAATTCAAAATTGTATTTTTACTAAGAATTTTTAAACCGAACAATGAAGAATATTAAGATTCATAGAAAATATATGTGTAAAAAACATGCTAAAGTTAAAATGTAATTAAAAAATTATTATTTGCCTAGTTTTTGAAGAATATGGAAATAAATGATATTTGTAAACATTTTAACAAATAAAAAAAGTGCAGGCAGGGAGAATTGAACACGCAACTTTCCGGCTACGATACCAAAGCGCTACAGCCTGAGCTACCAGCCCATTGGCTAAAAACACAGAGCTTTCGTGAGTTAATGCCAATCGTAAAATTCACGATTGACGGTTTCCCCTTGTAAGCTAAATAAAAAACATCAATGAAAATCATCAAAATGTCTATTTTTTTATATCCAGATATGATTGGCGAAGACCAGCGTCTGGTGGATGTCCAGCAGCAGCTTCCTTCTACAGAAGCGCGTCAATGAGGGAATCTTCGCGGCTAATGGTATTAAACGGAACTGAAATATCGACACGTTCCCTGAATTCAGCCGGATGTTGTGTCCGAAACGGTCACGATAACCAGTCTTCCATTCCCAAGACATTAGAGAGAACGACGGAGTTGTATGTATTCTCTTCTGGAAGACACAAACACACACGTGATCTTGCTGACCAAGAACTTTGTTTATAATCTTAGCGCACGTAGTATATTTGGACAACTTTTTATCAAAAGAAACATGTTCAAAAAGAAATTGATTGGTCAAGAAAATATAGAAATACGTAATAATACGTATATACAGAATAAAACACCGATGCACAGTCGGACAAAATAGAAAAAGGAGGTTCAAAATAACTTGTAGAAGCCAACTTGTGACCGATTCATTTTCGTTTGAAAAATCAAACCATTTCCTTTGTTTAAAATTTTTTGTTAATGGAGGGGAAATTATAGCAGGGAAAGCAGGAAATGAGGGGAAATTAAGGGTGGTGAGGCAGTCGGAATAATAGAAGTAAGAGGAAGTGAGAGGTAATTAGTGAAGAGAAAGTAGGGGAAGTAAGCAAAAATAAGGGGAAGGGGAGTTGGGAGGTTAGGGAAGATAAGGAGAGGGGTAAAAATGGGAAGTGAGTAGAAATACGGAGTGGGGAAGTAGAAGATGTGAGGGAAAATTAAAAGAGGTGAAGCAGGGAAAATGATGTAAATTGAGGTGAAGGGAAGTGACGGCAAATAAGAAGAGGCGAAGTAGAAAAAATCACGTTAAATGAGAGAAGGAAAAATAGGAGAAATGGGTTGAGAAGAAGTAGAGGAAATTATGGGGAATTAGGGAAAGTGGGAAGAAATTAGAGAAGGGGAAATGAGGGAAATGTGAAAATTTGTAATAGAGAAAATGCATGTAAGAGAGGAGAAGGGATTATTAGAAGTGTAGGGAAATTGACGATGGGAAATCAGGCGAAGTTATGAAAAATTGTAGGAGGGAATCTAGGGTAAGTGAAAGGAAATGGGGGAAGAGGCAGTTGGGGTAAATTAGGGGGGGGGGGAATATGGGAGAGGAAATGAGCGGAAATGTGAAACAACTAATAGAAAAATTGCGTATAAGTGTGGAGAGAGGGTTATGGGAAATGTAGGGAAATTGGGGAAAGAGGCAGTAGGAATAAATGAGGTAAAAAATATGGGAGGGGAAAAGAATAGAGGTAATGGGAGAACAATTAGGAGAAATTAATGGAGTGAAAGCAGGGAAATGGGGGAAGAGACGGTAGTAGTAAATGAGGAAAAATCATGGGGGAGGGTATAGGAAATGAGTAGAAATACGGTTTGACGAAGTAAGGGAGATGCGGGGAAATTAAAATAGAGGAAGCAGGGAAAAGTATGTAAAATGAGGTGAGGAGAAGCTACGGCAAATTGTAAGAGGCGAATTGCGGGAAATCACATAAAATTAGAGTAGAAGAAGTAGGAAAAATAAGGACAGGAGTAGTAGAAAAAATTAGGTGGGATTAGAGGAAGTGGGAAGAAATTAGGGAAGGGGAAATGTGAAAATGAATAATGAAGAAAGTGTGTGTAAGAAATATGGGAAGGGTTATGGGAAGTGTAGAGAAATTAAGCGAGGAAAATCAGAAGTTATGAAAAATTAGCGGAGGGAATCTAAGATAGGTGAAAGGAAAGGTGGAAAAAGAGGCAGTAGGAGTTATTGATGAGCAAAATATGGGTCGGGAAGTGAATAGAGGTAATGGGGGGGGAAGAAGAATTAAATGAGAGAAAGCAGGGAAATGGGGGAAGAGGTAGTAGTGGTAAATGAGGGGGAATTAGGGGAGATGAGTATGAGAAATTAGTGGAAATACGAGGTGGGGAATTAGGAGCAATTAGGGAAAGTGAAAAGAGTTGAAGCAGTGATAATGATGTAAAATGAGGTGAGGGGAATAGACGCCAAATAATAGGAGGTAGAGTGGAGAATATTACGGAAAATGAGAGTAGGAAAAGTAGAAAAAATAAGGGCAGGGGAAGTAGAGGAAATTAGGTAGGATCAGGGGAAGTGGGAAGAAATCAGGGAAGAGGTAATAATGGGAAATGTGGAAATGGATAATAGAGAAAGTCTGTGTGAGTGTGTGAGAGGGGAGGGGATATGGGAATTTTAGGGAAATGAGGGTTGGGCAATTAGAGGAAGTTATAAAAAATGAGGATAGGGAATCCAGCGTAAGTAAAAGAAAATGGGGGAAGAGGCAGTTGGGGTATATGAGGGAAAATAAGAGGAGAGGAAGTATGTCGAAGTGTTGGGAGGAAAATGAGGAGGAATTAAAGGAGTGAAAGCAGGGAAATGGGGAAAGATACAGCAGGGTTAAATGAGGGGAAATGAGGGTAAATTAGTATAGGAAATGAGTGAAAACATGTTCTGGCTAAGTAGGAGAGATGAAGGAAAATTAAAAGAGGTGAAGCAGGGAAAATATTGTAAAACGAGTTAAGGAAGGGAAGGAGAAATGAGGGAAAATGTGAATAGGAGTAATGGAGAAAGTGCGTGCAAGTGAAGAGAGGGGGTTATGGTTAGTGTAGAGAAATTAATGGTGGGAAATCAGGCCAAGTTACTAAAATTGAGGGCAGGGAATCTAAGGTAAGTGACAGGAAATGGGGGAAGAGGCAGTAGGGGTAAATAAGGAAAAATTAGGGACTGACAGTAGGGGAAGTGAATAGTGGTAATGTTAGAAAAATAAGGGGAAATCATTGGTGTGAAAACAGGGAAAATGAAGAGGAAATATGGGAAATGAGGGAAGGGGTTGAGGGGAAATTAGAGAAGCTGGAGTATGGGAAGTTATGAGTGATTAAAGGAGAAAAAGAAGAAGCAATGACAGGAAATTAAGAAGAAGCGAATTGGACAAATGATGGGAAACGAAGGGAGAAAAGATAAAAGATGTGAGGAGAAATGAGGGAAGAAAAATTAGAGGAAATATTGGGGGATTAGGAGACATGTAAATTAATTGCGGAAGGGCAAATTAAAAGAGGGGTAGTAGGAAAAGTGAGGGTATGCGAGAAGAGGGGGTTGGACGAAGTGTAGGGAAATTTAGGAAAGAAAATTAGGGGAAGTTATGATAAATGAGAGGAGGGAATGCACGGTACAATAAAAGAAATAGGGGAAGAATAATTAAGGGGAAATGAGGGTAAACGAGGGGGGAAGTAGCAGAAATAAGAAGAAATTAAGAAAGAAAAAGCAAGGGAAATGAGAAGAAGTAGGAAAATTGAGAGTAAATGAAGGAAAGGGAGTAGGGGAAATAAGGCGTGATAGAATAGGGGATAGGGAAATGAGGTGAGAGTATGCGAAATTATGGAAAATGGGGGAAGAGGAGGTAGGACAAAATTATGGGAAATGAGGGGAGGGGATTTAGTGGAAATGAGAAGAAATTAAGGAAAACAAATCTGGAGTAATGATATGTAGTAGGAAAATTTAAAGAATGGTGAAGAGGGGTAGGGGAAATGAAGGATGATGAAGTAGGGGTTAGAAAAAGTGAGTTGAAGTTGAAATCAATTTTTTTAATCATGCCACTCAAATCTCTTAGAAAATTAGAGCTTAATCTTTTTAAAAAAATCAAAATCGGTCAAGAAGTGCCTTTTAAAAGCTATTTTGAAACTATTTTTTCTATTTCATCTTACAGCGTGAGGGCGAAGGATATAATCGGAACACTCACCGGGTGATCTATTAAAAATTAGCCCTAGCTTTGAAAGATCATATCACTGTCCAGAATATAGACTTGTTTAAAGCGTTGGAAAGCTTAAGCTCGGAAGCTTATTTTTGTCTTTCTCACATGATAATTTAATACATGTCGAATATATATTGCATCGAGATATCACGATTCAAAGTCAAGGCTAATTTTTAATATTTAATACTATCCGCCGGTAATCTATGTTTAGCGGAAAGCTTCTTACAGTGGATAATTCAGTCTACAGTGGATAAACATTAATTTAAAACTCAATTAAACGTAAAAAAATTAGTTGACTCATTTAAATGTGCTTTTAGCTTAAAACGCTTTTAGACTCTTTCAAATCCTTTTTAATTCTTTTCAGTTCCTTAAAATCTTCTGAATTCATCTGAATTCCTATAAATCGTCTGAATTTTTTTTAATTCGTGTAGTTCCCTAAATTCGTGGAATTTACTAAATTCTGATTACTCCGTGAATTTCAAGGATTTCAAAATAGTGCAAAGAATTCAGAAGAATTAAAGGAATCCAGGGATTTCAGATAAATAAAAAATGTATCTGTATTCCTGGAATTTAGAGAATTCAGAATATTTCAGAAATATTGATAAATTGAAAAGAATAGAAGGAATTCAGTGATTTAGGAAATTCAGAACATTGGCGGAATTCAGGAAATTCCTTAAATATTCTGAATTCCGGGAATACAAAGAATTTTAAAAAATGCAGAACTTTTGAGAATTCCAAGAATTCAGGAAAATAAATTATTTCAAAGAATTCCAGGAGTTCAGGAATTCAAAACATTCGAGGATTTTAAGGAATTCAGAATGTCACCAAAATCACGATATTCAAAGAATTTGAGAAATTCCTTGAATTCAGGTAATTCCAAGAATTTAAACAATTCAGGAAATTGAACAAGTAAGGGATATTTAAGGAATTCAGTGAATAAAAAAGAACTCATAGAATTCAAGGAATTCAGGAAATTCAAGGAATTAAGAAAATAGAAAAAATTTATTAATTTTAGGATGTTGAGATAATGCATGGAACTAGGAAAATTCACGAAATTCAGAAAATTCATGGAATTTTTAAAATTCAAGAAATTAAGAGAATTCATAGAATTCACAGAATTTGTAACATTCACACAATTCACAGAATTCGCAGAATTGGCAGATTTAATAGAATTCACAAAATTCTTAGAATTCATAGAATTCACAGAAATAATATAATTCACACAATTAATAGAATTCGAAGAATTCGTGGAATTCACCAAATTCAGAGAATTTAAGAAATTCCTTGAATTCAGAGGATTCAGAGAATTCGCGAAAATGGGAAACCAATCCAATGTAAAATCCTTTTTTAACGTCCAATAATCAAATTGATGAAAGGAATTCCTAAAAATAAAATCAAGAATCTAACGACCAAATTTGGACAACCACCACAAAATGTTCAGGAACTTGAAGCAACCCAGATAAAGCAAGGAATAAAGATAAATTGAGAATTTCGAAGAATTTAAGGGATTTAGAGAAATCAAGGAATTCAGGGAATTCAAGGAATTCAGAGAGTTCAAGGATTGCAAAGAATTCAAGGGATTCACAGAATACAAGGAATTCCTAAAATTCAATAAATTTAAGGAATTCAAGGTATTCAGTGAATACAATGAATTTAGTGAATTCAATAATTTGAGAAATTCAAATAATTTAATAATTTTATGAAGTTCAGAGAATTCATGGGATCAGGAGAATTCATGAAGTTCAGAAAACTTACGGTATTCAGAAAATTCACGGAATTCAGAGAATTTGAGGAATTCCTTGAATTCGGATAATTCAGGGAATTCAAGAAATTGAGAGAAATTAACGAAATTCAGGGAATTCTAGGGATTTCTGAAATTTAAGGAGATCAGGAAATTCGAGGAACTCAGATGAATTATGAAATAAAGGGTATTTCAGAATTTCAGAGAAGTTAAGAATTTCGGAGAACTTAAGGCATTCATAGAATTGAAGGAATTAAGAGAATTTAAGGAATTAGGGAATCTAAGGAATTCAAAGAAATCAAGGATTTCAAAGAATTTAAGGAATTCAGAGAATCAAAGAAATTCCGAAAATTCAATAAATTTAAGGAATTCAAGGAATTCAGTGAATGCAAGGAATTTAGTGATTACAAGAAATTCGCTGAATTCAGATAATTTAAGGAATTCAGAGAATTCAAAGAATTCAAGGAATTCAAATAATACAATTAATTTTATAATTTTATGAAGTTCGGAGAATGCACGGAATTAGGAGAATTCATAGATTTCAGAGGTTATAAATTATAAATTTGACATTGTACCATTTTTCAACTATTAAAACTTATACATTTTCTATTTTTGTAAACTCTTAATTTTAAAATGGTTTACTTTTAATTTGTAAACTTAAGCGATTTTCAATTTTCATTGCTTATCAGGGAATTTATTTAAATTAGTAAGATTAAGGATAAAAATCTCTTCATTTTTATAACTTGCAAGTTTTTTGAAGTTTACAATTTTAAGTATTACTCATTTACAGGTTGTTAAATATTGAAGGATTTAAATAGGAATTTATTAAATTATTAATATTTTTAATTAAAAATTGTAAGATTTCAAACATTCACTCAAGCAATTATGGGAATTACAGAATAAAATTAATTATTTAACGAAGCATTGATTTTAATTATTTTATAATTATACAATATAATTATTTTCAAACTATACAATTTTGAAATATTTAAAAATGAAACAAAACTATTTTTAATGTTTGGATATAAGATTATTCTATTTTTAATTCTTTAAAATCAACAAGATTCGAGTTTAAAAAATTGTTATTTTACGGTTTTAAAAGGTTTAAAAGGAGAAAATCATAAAACTTTTATAATATTTGAATTTATTCTGATTTTTTGTATAAATTAAAATGTATTTGTTTCAAATTAATAATTTTATTTTCTCATACAATTTTTAAGGTTTAAAATTAATCCTACAGAAATTTAAATTAATAATTGAACATGATTTCATGTTTTAAGCATTGATTAAATTAAAAGAATTTTCTAAATACATCAGCATTTTTAATTAAAGATTATCCACTGGCTGCGTTATCCACTGTGGGAAGGCTACCCCTATATTGAAGATAACCAGTTCTGAAATATCAAATTTTAAACAAAACAGAGAACTATTTTGAATAATACTTGCAAAAAATACAAGTTTAAATACATGAATTGAAATTCATCTAGTCATTTAAAATGTCACCATAAAAATATGTCTGAAACATACTTAATTAAATATCACCCCATTTCTTATGCCATTTTGAACTAAAATGACTAAATATTTCTCTTTTTTGTTTTTCTATTTCAAAATCAAACGTATTTTTTTCTTAAAGTATTATTATTCCAAATGATTAATTTGTATAAATAGGTGCTAAGCTAATTTATTATAAGCTGTACATATTTTTATAAGAGCTTAAAAAATAAGTTCTCAAGATGTTCTAGGATCTTCAACGTCAAACTGCATTCCTCATACATTTTTTTACATACAAAAATTATTCGTTAAAGAGTCGAATTACTTACAAAATTTATTTTTAAAAATTGTATTATTTGAACCATTTTCATCTTTAGGATATAAAAAGGTCTTAAATTTGCAATAACTTTTGTGACTACTGCCTATCAGTGTAAATTTGATTATAATCCGTATAAATTTATACGATGCATACACATCCTGACCAATATTGGAATTGGGTTACTGAGGATTAGGAAGCTTCAAAGGAAGATGCATTGCCAAATTCGGACTGCACAAGCTAAATCCTATAAACTATATACAGACTTCACAGCCTAAATTCTCTCAAAAAGGAGAAACAGGGTCATTTTTTACAAAAAGAGGGAAATTTTTTTTAATTAAAAGATTCATTTTCAGCTAAAAAAAGTTAATTATTAACCACATAGCTGAAGTTGTTAGCAAAAAAGACGATTTTTCATACACCAGTTTAGTTGTCATTTTACAGGGTTGAATTTCCATCCAAAAGATCCAACTTTCAACCAAAAAATATTAAACTTCATCCCGAAACCAAATAGTTGCATTTTTATTTGAAAAGACGATTTTTTAGAAGACAGTTCTAATTTTCCATTAGCAAATTTAATCTATCACTAAAAAAACTATTTTCTATTAAAAGCGATGGATTTTCCACAAAAGAGTTTTCACGAAAAGAGTTTTCACGAAAGATGGATTTTTAAGCAAAAAGTTAATTTTGAACCAAATAGTTGAATTTTCTACCAAAAAGATTATTTTTCAATCGAAAAGGAGCAATTTTCTATCCAAACGGACGAATTTTTAACAAAGTATTTAAATTTTCGGCCAAAAAAAGATGAATTTTTTACAAAAGAGTTAATGTTGAATTTATCGTTCAACCAAGAGAGAAAAGGTTTCAATCAAATAGTTGAATTTTCTACCATAAATGTTATTTTTCCATGAAAAAGGAGAAATTTTCGATCGAAATGCACGAATTTTTTACTAAGCATTTGCATTTTCGGCCAAAGAAACATTAATTTTTAACAAAATAATTAATGATGAATTTTGAGTTAAAGATGCGAGTTTTTTAGAATACATTTGAATTTTCCATGAGGAAGATTAATATTTCAACCAAAAAAGATTTTCTATTAAAAGAGATGAATTTTCAACAAAAGAGTTTTCACGAAAGGAGTTTTCACGAAAGATTAATTTTCAACCAAAAAGATTAATTTTCAACCCAATAATTCAATTTTAAACTAAAACTATCCATTTCAAACAAATTTTTAAATTTGTAACTGAAAAGGTCAATTTTGAACCAAAAAAATTTCAACTGAAAATGATCAAATTTAACAAAAGATACGAATTTTCAACCAAAAAGTTAAATTTTCAACTTAAAATATAAATTTTGAACCGAAAATTGAATAGCTTATTTTCAGTTAAAAAAAATTCAAACAAAAAACTGAACAAAATAGTTGAATTTTTAACTGAAAAGATCAATTCTTAACCAAAAATCAAATGATTTAATTTTTAGTTAAAAATTTAATTTTCAAATAAAGAGATCGATTTTCAACAAAAAAAAGGTCATTTTCAATCCAAAAGGAAAATAAAATTGTATCCAACAAAATACATGAGTTTTCAACCAAATATTTGAATTTTGTGCTGGAAAAATCAATTTTGAACCGATGATGAAATAGTTAGACTTTTATTTTGAAAAATTCATTTTCAACCAAAGAGATGGATTTATAACAAAAAAGATTAATTTTCTAACAACAAAATTAATTTTTAACCAAGAAAGATTACTCTTCTGCGAAAAAAAAATAAATTTTGTAATCTAAAATTTTCTATCCAAAAAACGATCGTTCAACAAAATAATTGAAATTTCAACTAAATGGTTTAAATTTAAAACAAATGAGATTAAGCTTGAACCAATTTTTGTATTTGCCAGTTAAATTTTCAACCAAAATTTGAATTTTAAATAAAAAAGTTCATTTTCAACCAAAAAAATGCAGTAGTTTTCTACAAAAAAAAATATGAATTAAATTTCAACCAAATTATTGAA